>NC_092089.1:39159782-39459782 GCF_045679555.1 Salvelinus alpinus | reverse complement strand
ATGAGCTAGATAGATTATTAGAGAATGTACGGTAGTGGTTCAGTTACACTACAATATGAGCAATAGATTATTAGAGAATGTACGGTAGTGGTTTAGTTACACTACAATATGAGCTAGATAGATTATTAGAGAATGTACGGTAGTGGTTCAGTTACACTACAATATGAGCTAGATTATTAGAGAATGTACGGTAGTGGTTCAGTTACACTACAATATGAGCAATAGATTATTAGAGAATGTACGGTAGTGGTTCAGTTACACTACAATATGAGCTAGATAGATTATTAGAGAATGTACGGTAGTGGTTTAGTTACAATACAATATCAGCTAGATAGATTATTAGAGAATGTACGGTAGTGGTTCAGTTACACTACAATATGAGCTAGATAGATTATTAGAGAATGTACGGTAGTGGTTTAGTTACAATACAATATGAGCTAGATAGATTATTAGAGAATGTACGGTAGTGGTTTAGTTACACTACAATATCAGCTAGATAGATTATTAGAGAATGTACGGTAGTGGTTCAGTTACACTACAATATGAGCAATAGATTATTAGAGAATGTACGGTAGTGGTTTAGTTACACTACAATATGAGCTAGATAGATTATTAGAGAATGTAGGGTAGTGGTTTAGTTACACTACAATATGAGCAATAGATTATTAGAGAATGTACGGTAGTGGTTTAGTTACAATACAATATGAGCTAGATAGATTATTAGAGAATGTACGGTAGTGGTTCAGTTACACTACAATATGAGCTAGATAGATTATTAGAGAATGTACGGTAGTGGTTTAGTTACAATACAATATCAGCTAGATAGATTATTAGAGAATGTACGGTAGTGGTTCAGTTACACTACAATATGAGCAATAGATTATTAGAGAATGTACGGTAGTGGTTTAGTTACACTACAATATGAGCTAGATAGATTATTAGAGAATGTAGGGTAGTGGTTTAGTTACACTACAATATGAGCAATAGATTATTAGAGAATGTACGGTAGTGGTTCAGTTACACTACAATATGAGCAATAGATTATTAGAGAATGTACGGTAGTGGTTTAGTTACACTACAATATGAGCAATAGATTATTAGAGAATGTACGGTAGTGGTTCAGTTACACTACAATATGAGCTAGATAGATTATTAGAGAATGTACGGTAGTGGTTCAGTTACACTACAATATGAGCAATAGATTATTAGAGAATGTACGGTAGTGGTTTAGTTACACTACAATATGAGCTAGATAGATTATTAGAGAATGTAGGGTAGTGGTTTAGTTACACTACAATATGAGCTAGATAGATTATTAGAGAATGTACGGTAGTGGTTCAGTTACACTACAATATGAGCAATAGATTATTAGAGAATGTACGGTAGTGGTTTAGTTACACTACAATATGAGCTAGATAGATTATTAGAGAATGTACGGTAGTGGTTTAGTTACACTACAATATGAGCAATAGATTATTGGAGAATGTACGGTAGTGGTTTAGTTACACTACAATATGAGCAATAGATTATTAGAGAATGTACGGTAGTGGTTCAGTTACACTACAATATGAGCTAGATAGATTATTAGAGAATGTACGGTAGTGGTTTAGTTACAATACAATATCAGCTAGATAGATTATTAGAGAATGTACGGTAGTGGTTCAGTTACACTACAATATGAGCAATAGATTATTAGAGAATGTACGGTAGTGGTTTAGTTACACTACAATATGAGCAATAGATTATTAGAGAATGTACGGTAGTGGTTTAGTTACACTACAATATGAGCTAGATAGATTATTAGAGAATGTAGGGTAGTGGTTTAGTTACACTACAATATGAGCTAGATAGATTATTAGAGAATGTACGGTAGTGGTTCAGTTACACTACAATATGAGCAATAGATTATTAGAGAATGTACGGTAGTGGTTTAGTTACACTACAATATGAGCAATAGATTATTAGAGAATGTACGGTAGTGGTTTAGTTACACTACAATATGAGCAATAGATTATTAGAGAATGTACGGTAGTGGTTCAGTTACACTACAATATGAGCTAGATAGATTATTAGAGAATGTACGGTAGTGGTTCAGTTACACTACAATATGAGCAATAGATTATTAGAGAATGTACGGTAGTGGTTTAGTTACACTACAATATGAGCTAGATAGATTATTAGAGAATGTAGGGTAGTGGTTTAGTTACACTACAATATGAGCTAGATAGATTATTAGAGAATGTACGGTAGTGGTTCAGTTACACTACAATATGAGCAATAGATTATTAGAGAATGTACGGTAGTGGTTTAGTTACACTACAATATGAGCTAGATAGATTATTAGAGAATGTACGGTAGTGGTTTAGTTACACTACAATATGAGCAATAGATTATTGGAGAATGTACGGTAGTGGTTTAGTTACACTACAATATGAGCAATAGATTATTAGAGAATGTACGGTAGTGGTTTAGTTACACTACAATATGAGCTAGATAGATTATTAGAGAATGTACGGTAGTGGTTCAGTTACACTACAATATGAGCAATAGATTATTAGAGAATGTACGGTAGTGGTTTAGTTACAATACAATATGAGCTAGATAGATTATTAGAGAATGTACGGTAGTGGTTTAGTTACACTACAATATGAGCAATAGATTATTGGAGAATGTACGGTAGTGGTTTAGTTACACTACAATATGAGCAATAGATTATTGGAGAATGTACGGTAGTGGTTTAGTTACACTACAATATGAGCAATAGATTATTAGAGAATGTACGGTAGTGGTTCAGTTACACTACAATATGAGCTAGATAGATTATTAGAGAATGTACGGTAGTGGTTTAGTTACAATATGAGCTAGATAGATTATTAGAGAATGTACGGTAGTGGTTTAGTTACACTACAATATGAGCAATAGATTATTGGAGAATGTACGGTAGTGGTTTAGTTACAATACAATATGAGCTAGATAGATTATTAGAGAATGTACGGTAGTGGTTTAGTTACACTACAATATGAGCAATAGATTATTGGAGAATGTACGGTAGTGGTTTAGTTACACTACAATATGAGCAATAGATTATTAGAGAATGTACGGTAGTGGTTCAGTTACACTACAATATGAGCTAGAAAGATTATTAGAGAAATGTGTGAGCAAAATTGCAAGATGATGTTATAATACTTTTATTGCATCAAATGGTTGTTTTATGCAACAGAATAAGGGGTTGTTAGAAGTCTCATCTGTGTGTGTTCTACTGAGGATGGGCCTCTGGAAGATTTACGATGTCTTTGGGGATACCGCATTCCAGAGCATGAGTTAATGTTTCTGTTCTATATGGTACCAGCGAGAGATGACCCCAGGGCCAGACCCTGGTCTCTACACAAAGAAAACTGTTTTTACAGCAGATACTGTCTGCTGTGAAAGTATCTTTCATACAAATCTTAACCTTGTGACCCATTCCATACATCTGTTGTTCGTCATGTAGACAGAAAGGGGTGTATCTTGGCTATAAAAGACCTTTGTACTTTTGTCTCTGGGCTCTCAACTAATCATCTGAGGGTGATTCGTCGACCAGCCATCATTATGGTAGAGCACTCAATCGATTCACTTTATATGTGTGTGTTGTATTGACCTGCTCCCTTATTAATACGTCAATAAAGATTCAGTTTAAGTATAACTCAGACTTGTGTGATACCTTTGTCTCTCCTCATTTGATAGTAAAGAAATTAACCACCACAGAATGTACGGTAGTGGTTCAGTTACACTACAATATGAGCTAGATAGATTATTAGAGAATGTACGGTAGTGGTTTAGTTACAATACAATATGAGCTAGATAGATTATTAGAGAATGTACGGTAGTGGTTTAGTTACAATACAATATGAGCTAGATAGATTATTAGAGAATGTACGGTAGTGGTTTAGTTACAATACAATATCAGCTAGATAGATTATTAGAGGATGTACGGTAGTGGTTTAGTTACAATATGAGCTAGATAGATTATTATACGGTAGTGGTTTAGTTACAATACAATATGAGCTAGATAGATTATTAGAGAATGTACGGTAGTGGTTTAGTTACAATACAATATGAGCTAGATAGATTATTAGAGAATGTACAGTAGTAGTTCAGTTACACAATGAAATCTGGGTTTAGGAGAATATTAGAAGATGTCCAGTGGAGATCTGAGACTGTATTAGAAGATGTACGGTAATGCTAGGGGAGTCCAAGGTAATGCATCTGGCAACCTCCCTCCCATCATCACTACTTATCCTATTATCTGTAATGCTTACCCAGTCAGACAGACCAGAGACAACAGAGGTTTAGTCCTCATTCACGGCCCTCCTGCCACAGTGTAAAGGTGCATTTCCTTTTCACACGGAGAGACAAAGGGCCAATATGGTAGCCAGAGATGATGTGAGGCGATAGGAGAAAGAGTGGAAAAAACACCTTACCCTCTCGCCGTCACTATTTAGAGCTCGTTGCTATTGTTGTCAGTGTTCCTGACTGGTAAATGAATGATGTGTGTGATGCGCACATCTGACACTAACTAGGCCAATCCTTTGAAGGCAGTCTCTCTCTCTCTTTCTCGCTCTCGCATCTTTCTTTGTGATGTGACACCCCTCTCAGCCTTCTCCACCTCCTCAAGGCACTGCCTGTATATATCTATTATAGAGCAGTGTGAGGATGGAGGGAGGGCGGTTCTTAAAGGAGGCCAGGAGATCAGGAGAGCGGAAGCGCCCCGGTGATCAATGGGTGATGGGCTGCATGAGGAAGGATGTAGGAAGGTGTGACATTCATTCCCACTTCCAATGAGGTCAAATGGGCTGTCAGAGGTGGATCAGGCTACACTCTACCTGCCGTTGCTATAGGCCACTGTCTCAGAGACAGCAGTGGAAAGAGCAGAGATGCTTTGCATTTACTTGTTATTAAGAAATTATTAAGAGGCACTTCCTGAAATTACTGTAAATGGTAAAGAGGCGCTTCCTGAAATTGCTGTAAGTGGCACTTTGTGGTAACTTAATAATAGTTCAACATAATAAAAATTGCAATTTTTTGCTCTGTTTAGCTCTGGCCCTATATTATATAATACTATTACAATGTTACAATGTGAGCCTTCAGACATTTCTTGAGAGAGTTTCCCTACTTATAATCTAAGCCTACAGATATTTAGTGAGATGAGTTTCACTTCCCAACCATCTCCTAATTAATTAACATCAATGGTTGTATAAAATATTCAGACAGCCGAGCAGATGGACCACTCGTTCGTTCATTGTCCCAGATCTGTGGCCATCATTGGAGACGCAGTGCCATGAGATAAAAACACCCTCTGGAAAATAACACAAACCATGTCTCTGAAAACAACACAACACTGCAGCACTGCAGCACACATCACAGGGACTGCTCATAGCCAGAGGAGCTGTGTTTGTTACATCACAGGGACTGCTCATAGCCAGAGGAGCTGTGTTTGTTACATCACAGTGACTGCTCATAGCCAGAGGAGCTGTGTTTGTTACATCACAGTGACTGCTCATAGCCAGAGGAGCTATGTTTGTTACATCACAGTGACTGCTCATAGCCAGAGGAGCTGTGTTTGTTACATCACAGGGACTGCTCATAGCCAGAGGAGCTGTGTTTGTTACATCACAGTGACTGCTCATAGCCAGAGGAGCTGTGTTTGTTACATCACAGTGACTGCTCATAGCCAGAGGAGCTGTGTTTGTTACATCACAGTGACTGCTCATAGCCAGAGGAGCTGTGTTTGTTACATCACAGTGACTGCTCATAGCCAGAGGAGCTGTGTTTGTTACATCACAGTGACTGCTCATAGCCAGAGGAGCTGTGTTTGTTACATCACAGGGACTGCTCATAGCCAGAGGAGCTGTGTTTGTTACATCACAGTGACTGATCATAGCCAGAGGAGCTGTGTTTGTTACATCACAGGGACTGCTCATAGCCAGAGGAGCTGTGTTTGTTACATCACAGGGACTGCTCATAGCCAGAGGAGCTGTGTTTGTTACATCACAGTGACTGCTCATAGCCAGAGGAGCTGTGTTTGTTACATCACAGTGACTGCTCATAGCCAGAGGAGCTGTGTTTGTTACATCACAGGGACTGCTCATAGCCAGAGGAGCTGTGTTTGTTACATCACAGGGACTGCTCATAGCCAGAGGAGCTATGTTTGTTACATCACAGTGACTGCTCATAGCCAGAGGAGCTGTGTTTGTTACATCACAGGTACTGCTCATAGCCAGAGGAGCTGTGTTTGTTACATCACAGGGACTGATCATAGCCAGAGGAGCTGTGTTTGTTACATCACAGTGACTGCTCATAGCCAGAGGAGCTGTGTTTGTTACATCACAGTGACTGCTCATAGCCAGAGGAGCTGTGTTTGTTACATCACAGGGACTGCTCATAGCCAGAGGAGCTGTGTTTGTTACATCACAGGGACTGCTCATAGCCAGAGGAGCTATGTTTGTTACATCACAGGGACTGCTCATAGCCAGAGGAGCTATGTTTGTTACATCACAGGGACTGATCATAGCCAGAGGAGCTGTGTTTGTTACATCACAGGGACTGCTCATAGCCAGAGGAGCTATGTTTGTTACATCACAGGGACTGATCATAGCCAGAGGAGCTGTGTTTGTTACATCACAGGGACTGATCATAGCCAGAGGAGCTGTGTTTGTTACATCACAGGTACTGCTCATAGCCAGAGGAGCTGTGTTTGTTACATCACAGTGACTGCTCATAGCCAGAGGAGCTGTGTTTGTTACATCACAGTGACTGCTCATAGCCAGAGGAGCTGTGTTTGTTACATCACAGTGACTGCTCATAGCCAGAGGAGCTGTGTTTGTTACATCACAGGGACTGCTCATAGCCAGAGGAGCTGTGTTTGTTACATCACAGGGACTGCTCATAGCCAGAGGAGCTATGTTTGTTACATCACAGGGACTGATCATAGCCAGAGGAGCTGTGTTTGTTACATCACAGGTACTGCTCATAGCCAGAGGAGCTATGTTTGTTACATCACAGGGACTGATCATAGCCAGAGGAGCTGTGTTTGTTACATCACAGGGACTGCTCATAGCCAGAGGAGCTATGTTTGTTACATCACAGGGACTGATCATAGCCAGAGGAGCTGTGTTTGTTACATCACAGGGACTGATCATAGCCAGAGGAGCTGTGTTTGTTACATCACAGGGACTGCTCATAGCCAGAGGAGCTATGTTTGTTACATCACAGGGACTGCTCATAGCCAGAGGAGCTATGTTTGTTACATCACAGGGACTGATCATAGCCAGAGGAGCTGTGTTTGTTACATCACAGGGACTGCTCATAGCCAGAGGAGCTATGTTTGTTACATCACAGGGACTGATCATAGCCAGAGGAGCTGTGTTTGTTACATCACAGGGACTGATCATAGCCAGAGGAGCTGTGTTTGTTACATCACAGGTACTGCTCATAGCCAGAGGAGCTGTGTTTGTTACATCACAGGTACTGCTCATAGCCAGAGGAGCTGTGTTTGTTACATCACAGGGACTGCTCATAGCCAGAGGAGCTGTGTTTGTTACATCACAGGTACTGCTCATAGCCAGAGGAGCTGTGTTTGTTACATCACAGGGACTGCTCATAGCCAGAGGAGCTGTGTTTGTTACATCACAGGGACTGCTCATAGCCAGAGGAGCTGTGTTTGTTACATCACAGGGACTGCTCATAGCCAGAGGAGCTGTATTCATGACATCACAGTGACTGCTCATAGCCAGAGGAGCTGTGTTCATTACATCACAGTGACCGCTCATAGCCAGAGGAGCTGTGTTCGTTACATCACAGGGACTGCTCATAGCCAGAGGAGCTGTGTTCATTACATCACAGTGACTGCTCATAGCCAGAGGAGCTGTGTTCATGACATCACAGTGACTGCTCATAGCCAGAGGAGCTGTGTTCATTACATCACAGTGACTGCTCATAGCCAGAGGAGCTGTGTTCATGACATCACAGTGACTGCTCATAGCCAGAGGAGCTGTGTTCATGACATCACAGTGACTGCTCATAGCCAGAGGAGCTGTGTTCATTACATCACAGTGACTGTTCATAGCCAGAGGAGCTGTGTTCATGACATAACAGTGACTGCTCATAGCCAGAGGAGCTGTGTTCATTACATCACAGTGACTGCTCATAGCCAGAGGAGCTGTATACATTACATCACAGTGACTGCTCATAGCCAGAGGAGCTGTGTTCATTACATCACAGTGACTACTCATAGCTGTGTTCATGTGATGTCATGAACACAGCTCCTCTGGTGATAACCCATTGGGTTAGGCTTTGGGAAAGGTAGGTGATTTTCTACATTTTTCCCAATCCACTTAGCTACAGTATCTTTGCCACGGCTGGGTTGATAAGAATGAATGATTTATATAAACCCTGAATTGCCGATTGCTATGTATTGGCCATTGAGAGGCTTTGAATTCACCGGTCGGCCATATTGGCTCTCAGCAGTAGGAGCAGTCCTCCATAGGAGTTAATGGAATTTTACAGTATTTCAATTAAATGTTTCAAGGACTAAATTACATGTATTGAAGTATTATGTTTATTTATTAAGGTGTCTGTAATAGAATAATTGTGACAAAAACAAATGTAGACATTAATAAACGTATTTCTATAACTTCCAAAATATATTTTTTTACAACAGTGAGGGAGTGCCAAGATGGAGGCACGATGGCTTCAACACAGTGCCCCCATCAGACATCTAGTGTATAAATCATTGGTTAATAAGCCTGATTAGAATAAAACACTAATTCAAATAGAGCAAACCAGATCCTTTACAGCTGTCCACAAAACAGAACTGTGCCCTGACCTGTCCCTCCATCCCTTAATCCCTCTGTTCTTCCACCCTACATTCCTCCATCCGTCCATACCTCTGTCCCTCAATCCCTCTGTCCCTCAATCCCTCTGTCCCTCAATACCTCTGTCCCTCAATCCCTCTGTCCCTCAATCCCTCTGTCCCTCAATCCCTCTGTCCCTCAAACCTTCCATCCATCCCTCCCATAGGTTGTGTGAGTTATACAACCCTTTGTCCATCTAGAGCCAGCCATCCAGTCACTCAGTCAGCTAACCATCCAGCCAGCCGACCAGAGGCCCAGGCCTCACCTCCACCTCCTCCCTCTGATTAGTTCCGAGAGAACTTGGCTCTGATTTGGATTAAGATGGAGGATAAAAACTCTGACATATTAATGAGTAAATTGGCAGGCTTCCCCAGCACTTCCAGCCTAAGGAGCCAGAAGCACACAGGGTCACTCAGACCAATCGCTCTGACACTTACAAACTACAGTGGGGATCTCTACCTACTAGAGTTCAAATCTCACTGTTCAGAGCCAACCAGAACAAGGAGAGGAGACCAACAATGGATCAATAAGTAGAACAAGGTAATCTAATCCACTAGACGTAACACGTCACAACTAAAAGCTCCCCTCTATTTAGGAGTGTTGAGGTGTTGGATGTAGTGTCTGACAGAATGTGCCTCTGTTGAGGTTTTGGTCCAGGGCAGAATGACTGTTGGCTCAGGTTCAGCCTTACTGACACTACTGTAAGAGGTTCAACACTGCGCTAGGCTGGGCTTGTCTGAAGACATTATTGTTAGAGGAATAATAAGATAGATTTACGTCTGTCTCCAGACGAGAGGGAGGGACTGGGAGGCCGGCCATCTAGAGGGACTCTTCTCATTCTGTAGAGAGGCTTGGCTTTAGTCCTGCAGAGCCAGAAACAGACAGTCTTCTGAAGGGCAAGTGAGGATAGGTTGGCTTTGAACAAGGTAGGATGGATTGGGTGGGTCTTTGAACTGGGTAAGGTGGGTTTAGTGGGCATTTGAACTTCAGCAAGTGGAGCAGTAGTCCGGTGATGTAATGATACCAACACAGTTGTATCAGTTAATGGTTCATTCCATGCTTTTCTACTGGACGCAAGTGGTTGATCTTCCTACAGTAAATCATCCCCATTTACTACGAGACATACCACTCCAACTAAAACAGCTGCTGTGTGTGAACAACTAAATATGCATAACGAAATATAGAGAGTGAATTATTGAGTCATTAGAAACTCGTCTCCATGACGATTCAGACATATTTTCCTCCTTTTATGAAAGTAGCAGTGAATCAGAGATGAATGAATGCATAGGCTACGGCCCCCAGACAGATAAGTGCTGTAGTACTTATCACACCAGGTTGAAGTGACCCTTCTCTTCTCCTCTCTCATAGTAGCTTAGCACCATAGAAATACATATTCATTCAATGTGTTTATAATAAATTCATCAATGGTTATCACTTCAATGGAGCCTACAGTCTCCATATTATGAATCATTATCATAGTACTAAGGCTACCATTGTGCTCTATAGAAATGGATCTGACCTAAACAGAACAGAGATTACTAACAAGATATGCACATATACCACCGTGAAGGGTAAGGCGGAGGGGCAGCATACATGATAGATCAATATCTGGAACAGGGGTAGGCAACCCTGGTCCTGGAGTGCTGCAGGTAGGACAGGTGGGTTGAATTGAAGCATTCGCTGAACTGATCAATTAACTTAGTAGCTCAGTGTGGTGTCTAGTTGGGGGGAAATCCTGCAGTGTCTGCAGCACTCCAACAACAGCATGGCCTACCCCTGATCTGGAATATCAAACAGTCTACATCTGGCTTCATAGCAGATGAGACTCTGTGCATTACAGGAAGTGTAAAGGGCTCAGGTTTGAACCCAGACAATGGCCTCCTCATAACTCACTATCAAAAGAGCACCACTTCAACTTAGGCCCTACACTCTTAGAAAACAAGGTGCTCTCTGGATCCTAAAATGGTCATCCGGCTCTCTGCATAGAGGCCCTTTGAAGAACCGTTTGGGTTCCAGGTAGAACTCTTTTGGTTCCAAGTAGAACCCTTTTGGTTCCAGGTAGAACCCTTATGGGTTCCTGAAGAACTCTTTCCACAGAGGGTTCTAATTGAAACCAAAAAGGGTTCTACTTGGGACCAAAAAAGTTTTTTTTCTATGGGGACAGCCGAAGAACCCTTTTGGATCCCCTTTTCTCTAAGCATGTAGAACCAGTCACTCCTCCTTAGGCCTCTCTGCCTTCTTCCCCCTCTTCCTCCCTCTCCTAACCACTTGACTCTCTCATCCACTCCTCTCTTATTTCCCTCGTCGCTTTCCCTCCCTTTTTGTCCTCATCATTCTCTTTCTGAAATCAGTCCCTGTTCTCTTCTGGTCTTTCTAAGGAGAAGAGGGAAGAGAAAAGCAGCAGCACCCCTCCATGGCTCGATGGTTTAGTCTGGTTGAACGGTGATAGATATAATAAATATACATTTCAAAAGTATCTATCACCGTTCAACCAGACTAAACCATCGAGCCATTGGAGGAGGGCTGCGGCTGCGTTCCTGTTTATTTCTCTTCTCCCATCTCCTTAGAAAGACAAGAATGTACGTTGTGTCGTATGGCCCTGCAGAAAAGCCCAAGGCACAGCCTCTCTGCCTCCGTAGCATTCTGTGAGGCGTTAACACAGATGGGAGAGTGGCATCGCTCGGTCCGACGGACACTCAGACCAGCGTGACATGTGAGCAGGAAACACTGCTACAGAGTAGCCATTCAGACGGGTAAACATCAGCACCTCGCAGCACAACAATGGAAACATACCTTCTAGCACTGAGGGAGGGAAGGAGGGAGGAGGGAGGGAGGAGGCGAGAGACAGAGAGGCAGAAAGAAGTCTAAAGATGCTCTCATTTCTGCTTGCTGAATGAATGCAACGTAAAGAACCTGTACAGAAACTGCAGATGAGGCTTTCCAGAGTTCCAGAGTCAGCTCACCGTTCAGCTCAGCTCACACACAACCCCTCCCCCCTGCGTCTACATAACCATGTCACATCCTCCCTAATCACTATCACACACAGATAGTCTCAGGTGGGCCTGCGTGGAGCTAGCATGTGAGCTCATCATGGTCCACACACACACACACACACACACACACACACACACACACACACACACACACACACACACACACACACACACACACACACACACACACACACACACACACACACACACACACACACACACACACACACAGAGATGCACATACACATACACACCCACATGCACACACACAGCACTGCTGCTACTCCGTCTATTTCTCTACATGCCCTAGATGGTAAATGGTAAACATGTCCATCTAACGTACTGTACAGCATGTGTGTGATGTGTCTGAGGAATACTATTCCGGCTGAGCGCCACACACACACACACACACACACACACACAGACACACACCTGCACGCACTGTTCTACCACGAGAGAGGGATGAAGGGAGAGAGGAAACTAGGGATTTGGGGAGGAGGAGAAATCATCAGTAATCAGTTTGTCTTCTTACCTTATAGCAGGACACAGCTCACCTGGGATTCTCTGGAGAGCAGACGGAACACACCGCACCTCTAACACCAATCACTCTCCTCTCATTTCCCTGCTAACAAACTCTAAACATCTCCCTCTCTATCCCTTGCTCTGTCTCTCCCTCTCTCTCCCGCTAGCCCTGGCAGGTTGGAAAGGAGGAGATTGTACTACAACACAGGGGGGAGTGAAACTGGAGGGGGGGAAGTGGCAGACTGACGCGTCACAATCCTCCCGGGCACTGAGCAGAGAGAGATGATGTGTTGTGATTTGAGATGAGAGGTGCGTTAGGAGACAGGCTGTGACGCAGCAGATGGCTGAGGGGTTCTCCTGTGTCCGTGTCAGCGATCCTGCAGCACCGGCGGCCCCCGTTTAGCGATGAGAGATGGTGCGGCCGGTGGTTTGAGGAAGTTAGACTGTGGCAGCAGCAGTGTCTGCAGCATTAGCAATAGCAGTGTAGCAGTGTAGCTGGGTTAGCCCATGCGTGCGCTGAGCCGGGGCTGAGCTGGGGCTGGCAAAAGGGAGAGAAGTGCTCAAACACTATCGATTGTGTCTATCTCTCTCTCTCTCTCTCTCTCTCTCTCTCTCTCTCTCTCTCTCTCTCTCGCTCTCTCTCTCTCTCTCTCTCTCTCTGTATAGCACAGTACAGTATACACTTAGGCTGCAGCACTTACCCTGCCAGCCTGCATCCATTAATCTAGCCCTGGATGAGCAGCATCAACAACAATCACAGAGGAGAGATGCATGGGGAGACACTCCTTAAGTGCTGTCAGGGTTTATTCTCTCTCCCTAGCTCTCACAACATATTGCATTCAGTATACATTCATCTGATATTGTCTCTTCAATTTTTCATATGGAAGTAGGGGTGTGTGTGTGCGTGCGTGCGTGCGTGCGTGCGTGCGTGCGTGCGTGCGTGCGTGCGTGCGTGCGTGTGTGTGTGTGTGTGTGTGTGTGTGTGTGTGTGTGTCATTCAGATAGGGTATAGAGGTCAAATAATTATCTTCCACTGTGACAGCTCACTTTGTGAAAACGCCAACATCATGACCCTGTCACATTGCACACCACAAACCACAGATAGACGGAGAGAAATATTACTCTCTCGCTTTCTTAATATCAGACTTTGCTCTCTACCTCTCTCTCTCTCTCTCTCTCTCTCTCTCTCTCTCTCTCTCTCTCTCTCTCTCTCTCTCTCTCGTTCTCTCACTCCCTTTCTCCTCTTCACCTATCTTTTTCTTTCTCTTCATCTCATGGATGACCCTGACTGACGTGTTGCCACAGGAACCAGTGTGTCCATTGTGTTGTGGAGGCTCTTCATTAACATACCTGATAACAGGCAGAAAAGCGTGAAATCCACATTAACAACGTTGTATCTCGAGGCTAACAAATGGGCATTTTACCCTGGCAATCATAGAATATAATTCAGGAAACACTTAGCATCCTAATACAATATTAAATCGGTAAAGGGGTCCTGGGTGGCGCAGCGGTCAAAAGCACTGCACCGCACTGCAAGCTGACTCCGATCGTCAATCAAACAGTGTTTCTTCCGACATATTGGTGCGGCTGACATCGGGGTCAAGCGAGCTGGTTGTCCGTTATTGTACATATATCAACATAACAACTGAGGATATCCTACAAGACATGTAGACATCCACTGACAGGAACAATAACCTGCCTGAACTAACTATATGCTTTATTCGAAACATGCATGCACACACACCCACACTGAGGGAGGCATGCTGGCAGTGTTGGAGGGTACTAGTGCGTGGGTGGAGAATCCAAGAGGGCTCTGGCTCATGTATTATTCAGGACACACAGGACACACACACACACACACACACACACACACACACACACACACACACACACACACACACACACACACACACACACACACACACACACACACACACACACACACACACACACACACACACACACACACACAGGGAACCAGAAGGACCACCAGCGGAGAGAGAGAGAGAGGGAAGGGGTATGGTTGAGGGCCTGTGAAATGATGATGATGAAAGGGGGGTTAAAAGGAGAGGAAGTGAGAGGAATTGAGAGGAAGTGGGGCTAGAGACACAGCGGGGGGCTGATAGACCAGAGAGATTCATCTGACTGGGAGCAACACAGTAGCAGTGCCCTCTGGCCTGCCCTTTTCTCTCCTGTCATCCATCCTTTCCATCCCTCCATCCGCGCTGACACGGCATGCCCTTCAGCCTTTCACCATTCACCACTACTGCTATCCATCCATCCCTCTCTGCTCTCCTCTTCCTCTCCCCCTTCACACAGCTGGACTCCCAGAGGAGAAAAGCAATCTGGATATCCACTGGAGTCTACAGCAACCCTACAAGTCCTCCAATCATCATTACTCCCTCCCATCCCTGCCATACATCATAACTCATCTTGACAGATGACTTCCTTCCTCCCATCCACTCACACTACCTCTCTCTCTCTCCCTCTCTCTCCCTCCCTCGCTCTCCCTCATGTGTTGTCTGTATATAGTCCCTTGTTTTCAGGCTTTCAGGGCTGAGAGAGAGAGAGAGAGTTTATCTTTCTCAGGTTACAGGGCCAGGGCCTGGGTCGCACTTCAATCACTCTCTCCCTCCATCCTCCCATCCATTAGGTGAGGAGTAATGTAATAACACACTCTCCATATCAGACAGCTGAACACCAGCATCGTAACCAACCACCAGATAACACCCCAGAAACATTACTGAAACACATCAGTCACAACAAGGAAAGACAATGTGGTTAAGTATCAATGAACAGGTGGTGGAGGAAATGGAGTTGAAGTGGTTGGACTGTTGTGTCATCGTCAAAGACATGAAAAGCTACATACTGCTGATATACTATAGTACTGATATATACGATGCAGTAGGTACCGCTTGCTATTTTTCAAACCCTTTTGGATGGTACTAAATATGTTATTTCAGTTTAAATCATCTTGCTTCCTATAAAATACTAGACACCAATAACTTCCCCCTTCTAAACTCCCCTCCAAACTGAATATATTCAGTGTGTATATTGTTTGGTACAGATCTCTTCAAACCGCCTGGGTCTCCTTAGGATTGCTGATGTAAGTTAACAGCTACTGAATTAAGACAAGTTAAGCATT
This sequence comes from Salvelinus alpinus, assembly GCF_045679555.1. Taxonomy (NCBI): domain Eukaryota; kingdom Metazoa; phylum Chordata; class Actinopteri; order Salmoniformes; family Salmonidae; genus Salvelinus; species Salvelinus alpinus. The sequence goes on along the minus strand of NC_092089.1, from coordinate 39,444,231 downwards.
TCTTTGTTTACTGTTCCTCACGCTCCAGACTGACAAGTCAATTTATCTCATTTGGAAGTCTAATGAAACAAGCTCCAGAATCACAGGCCGTGTCATTTAGGATCTTAGAGCTTTTGTACCGAGACGGCGTTCAGTTGCAAATAGCCCAAACTTCTGCCTTATAACGGGATGCATTCATGTTTCTGGACCATGAGATGACAGAGAGAAGACACCACACTCCCTGGGCTGGACTTCCTCACACAGTACAAATTAGGGAATTATCATCCGAGTCCATATCATTAGGAAACTCCTCAGTAATAAAAACTTAGCAAATAACAAATGAAATAGCAGTAAAGCAATGTGTCAGTGACATAAGGTAACGTATTAAAGCGTAGATAGCACAGAGACAGTATAACCTTGTATTGTTTGCCTACAGGCTGATGCATCTCGGTGGCCATTCATGTTTCATTGACAGGGAAGGACAGGGAATAAAATGGCTGACTTCACATATGCACAGATATGATAATTCTAGAGTTCAACTTCAGTTGGCCAACTTTGTAAGCAGATGAGATGAAAGCAACAGCCCTACTAGCCATTAGGAAGGCCATTAAAACCAGCTCACTGTGTTCACACTGCCAGTGAACATCACATTTGCATCACACTGCCTGCTATAATTGGCTTAGCCCTGCTTGGGCACCATACACAATATATTTCATCTTAGAGCCTGCCTGACTGTGATGTGGTATTCATACAGTGAAATCATTTTGTAGTATTTATACAGTGAGAATAAGGGAGTAGCTATATATTTCAAATATACAAAGTGAATATATATTAGACTCCTCCCCTTGTAACAGAATAAGGCCAATCAGAGCATTCCAATCCCTGACTGATTCACCTCTCTGAGGAAGGAGACAGTTCTCCAAGGGCAAAAGCATATAACACGGCAGAACCCCCATATCCACTTCACATCAGCCATGATGAGGTACAGTACATCCTACACACGACAAACTAAACCACCACACAGCTGGTGCTTTTCTCAGTCCAGCTGTGTGTGTGTGTGTGTGTGGTCTTGTTCTATCCTCATCCCCACAAGGATAGTAAAACAAGGAAAATTCTCCCTAATGCGGACATTTCCCACATCCCCATGAGGACAAAGGCTATTTTAAGTTTAGGGGTTAAGTTTAGTGTTAGGAGTTAGGTTTATGCTTTGGGTTACGGGTTAGGGAAAATAGGGTTTTGAAAGGAAATAAATGTTTGGTGTCCACGAGGATAGAAAAAAACAAGTGTGTGTGTGTGCAGTGATACTCCTCTTGAACTCAGATAGCACATCTCCCCTCTCCTCCACCTCCCTCACCCTTCTGCATTAGGTTTTAGGATGCTGATGACACACCCCTGGCTCCCCTCCAGAAGTCTGTCTCCCTCCCTCCCTCCACCTCTGGGCCCAGGCAACATCAGATCAATAGAAGAGACCCAATCACAAACACCAAGACATAACACACCCAGCCGCCACAACACCACTAAACACAACACTGCTTATTGGAAAACCTGCTGATTGCCTCCACAGCTCAGCGTTGCAATTAATTGAAGACTGATTAATGAAACAACACCTGTAGCCTCTGGGCCTAAGGGGACGTGGTCTTCACACAATTATTTCTTAATAGCGGGAATGGACAAATAGCTCATCAGTTGGCCTGTCTTGTCTGTCTGTTCGCCAGTGAGGAATCACCCTGAAGCTTTGTGGCTTTGTTGCTGACTTTAAAATGCAAATCACTCAGGCTGATAACTGCAATCCCAGCGACATGAATAAGACTCTGCTCCGGAGTCAGCGCCGGCTGAATTGAAAGAAGAAGAGCTATAATCCCTATCCTATTCATCACTGAGCAGCTCTGGGTACAACGCTGTGTCCTAAATGGGACCCTATTCCCTACATAGTGCACTACTTTTGACCAGAACCCTATGGTCCCTGGTCAGAAGTAGTAATTTACATATGGGATAGAGTGCCATTTGGGATGCGGCCCAACGGCTCCAGGAGAACAGAGGAACTCTCAGAGAGATGGTAGTTGAGCTAGCATCATCCACAAAGAGGAGAGGTCTGGGAGCCATGGAGTCATAGGGCTAGAGAAAGACATCTAACAGTGGATTGGCCTTGGGATGACCCTGCTTCATACTGCCTTCAGATGGACCAGGAGGAGAGAGGAGGATCACCGAGGTTGAGGTTCACTAGAAGTGTAGGGATATGGGGCTATGTATGACTTCAGAGAGGATCCTCCTTTGTAACAATGGAACGTTACGTGGTTCTGGGTGGTGGTGCTGAGTTTATCAAGTCAACTGCCTGGATGGATTTCTAAAGTGAGAGTGGAGTAGTAATTTGCAGGAAGATGGTTTCAAATGAAGGGTGAAGAAACTTGAATGGCATTTCAGACTGCTGAGAGAAAAGAGATAAGACCTAAGCCTGTTATTAGGAGCACTTTCAGCAGAAAGTTAAATGACAGCGTACTCTACCTTTCAAGTTAGATATGATCTTAACTGCTGTCTACCTTGCTGACTAGTGATTGTTGCTCAAAAGACAGAAGGGACAGATTGGAACTGTGAATGACCACAACACGACGAGACAAAACTACAAATAAACGTTAAATGAACTCTGAGCATCATGTGACCAGTAGATGGCAATGACTCACCAACAGGTGAGATAAGATCAGCACAGTCAGAGGAGCAGTGCATTGATTAACACTATCAAACAAGAATGTGCCACAACTGCCAATATCAAGAGAGACTATTGGGTGACAAGACTGTCATTGACATGCCATATTAAAGCAATGCCTCAGAAACATATGAACCCATCTCTGTACTATTGGTACCTCCATCATAGACTAGAGTCCTATTCAATCAGAGCATTGTCCACACAGAATCTGACTAACACCAGTCTCATCCAGTGCCGTTAAGAGAGAATCTCTGTTCTCAAGATGTGAATCTCAACACTGAGTAACAGGGACGTTGGAACATACCACTAGGATGACATCATGCTCTACCACAGGGTCAGAAAGGTTTAGAACAATGAATGACTAATTAATTGTCCAGTTTCCATACAAACAAAGTTTTAACTGCTGTGCCATCACATGAGAGAGATTCATCTCAGGCCATTCATTCATCCTTAGTCCAACTGTGATACAACTCAAAGTAATGTTGGGCTCAGATGACTCAGAGACTCATATCTCCCTCACTAACTTTAAGCACCAGCTGTCAGAGCAGCTCACAGATCACTGCACCTGTACATAGCCAATCTGTAAATAGCCCATCCAACTACCTCATCCCCATACTGTTATTTATTTTGCTCCTTTATACCCCAGTATCTCTACTTGCACACTCATCTCCTGCACATCTATCGCTCCAGTGTTTAATTGCTAAATTGTAATTATTTCACCACTATGGCCTATTTATTGCCTTACCTCCCTTATCCTACCTCATTTGCACACACTGTATATAGACTTTTTCTACTGCATTATTGACTGTATGTTTGTTTATTCCATGTATAACTCTGTGTTGTTGTTTGTGTCGCACTGCTTTGCTTTATCTTGGCCAGGTCGCAGTTGTTAAATGAGAACTTGTTCTCAACTAGCCTACCTGGTTAAATAAAGGTTAAATAAAAATAAATAAAAGACACAAAAGGGTAAGTCCTCTCCTCTCCCATCCTCATCAGGGCAGGAAATGACATCATAAAGCATGGGAGTGATATAATCTCAGAGGCCCTAGTCTCTGTTCAGCCAGTCCTTCTAATAAAGCCAATAGGTTATCCCTAGCCCTCTGTTGAGACTGTACATAATCTTTACTAAAATAAGGGATATTAAGCAAAAAACACTAGTCTTGTCACAGATAAGTTTGTAAGACCGAGGTATGGTAAATGTCATATTTTTTTTTCTACTGTTATCAAAGTGAAGTAGTAAGCAACACTCTGGAAATATCTTCAGTGGAGAGAGAGAGAACAACTCTTCAGTCCCCTTTGCTGGCTGGTAAACTGTTGAATGACAAAGTGCCTTATCGGGCGTTAGATAAGAGGAGGTCACAGCCTCACAGAGATAGCGACAGAGCTACGGAGGAAGAAAGACAGCCTTTGTTATCACTCCATTTCAGCCAAGCAGGGCTGTCAACAAAGCAGCTTTTGACAGATTTCCAGAGAGAGATTTCCATATATCCATTCCTTCATTCAGTAGGATGTGGAAACTACAGTACTGTATGAATGAGGAGGTGATCTGCAGCCAAATTGCAACATACTATGTCAGTATAGTGTATCCATGGATGGGACTGCATCTTCAGAGTTTTCTAGAGAATTATTTGATCTCACTGCAGAAGAACTTCCCCCCTGCATACAAAAACACCCATCACGTTTGTGACTGACTAAAATTCCCATTAAACGTCCATTTATGCAGCATTGCGCAGTCATAACAGCATGTGTTGCTGCAGTGATTAATAATTCAGACTTTGACATTTACAGTTTGGTGTTGGGTTCGTTTGGCATGTTTTCCCGGAGCAGAGGAGTAGTTAGTTATGGGAATCAGCACATATCCTCCATAATTACATCTGACTGTGTGTGTGTGTGTGTGTGTGTGTGTGTGTGTGTGTGTGTGTGTGTGTGTGTGTGTGTGTGTGTGTGTGTGTGTGTGTGTGTGTGTGTGTGTGTGTGTGTGTGTGTGTGTGTGTGTGTATGTGTGTGTGTGTGTGTGTGTGTGTGTGTATGTGTGTGTGTGTGTGTGCATGTGTGTGTGTGTGTGCGTGTGTGATCCAAACGAGTAGGACTAACCTGCTGCTGCCGTCGTTCAGAGATAATTAGAGGGTTTAATATAGACACCAGCTGCTGCCTAACATCTAATCACCAACAACTACACACACAGACAGAGGAGGGGTCGGACACTGCAGTAAGACCCTGGCTGAATCCCAAATCACCCCCGTACCCTCGGCCCTCCATTTGCGCGCTCATGTGCGAATCCGCCGATTGCACAAGTGTGAAAGCTGAGGGAGTGAAAATGATCAAGGGTGTAGGTAGGGGCTAATTAGACCCTCCTATAGCCACTTTGACCAATCCAGCAAGGCTGCAGGTTTCAGAGTGAAGTGCTATCCCGACACGCACTGCGATATGTTTAGAGTTTGTGCAATTTAATACAAAAGAATGGAGAGGTGTGCCTAATTATACTGTTTGCCACATGCATTTGCTAATGTCTCATTTCGAGACTTGACACGTAACAGATGAAACACCTCTCAAATTAAATGTTTAACTGTTACTGAGGTTTAAATCTTGCAAAATGACACGGGGTACTTGTTAATTTGAATTTCATGCTTGTTTTATTTGTAAGTGGAACATGATTTGCATCATTCAAGTCACGTCTCACGTCGGTAGCCCTGAAGTGCTTTGAAAGGCTGGTCATGGCTCACATCAACAGCATCCTCCCGGATACCCTAGACCAACTCCAATTCGCATACCGCCCCAACAGATCCACAGATGACGCAATCTCAAATCACACTCCACACTGCCCTTTCTCACCTGGACAAAAGGAACACTTATGTGAGAATGCTGTTCATTGACTACAGCTCAGCGTTCAACACCATAGTGCCCACGAAGCTCATCACTAAGCTAAGGACTCTGGAACTAAACACCTCCCTCTGCAACTGGATCCTGGACTTCCTGACAGGCCGCCCCCAGGTGGTAAGAGTAGGCAACAACACGTCTGCCGCGCTGATCCTTAACACTGGGGCCCCTCAGGGGTGTGTACTTAGTCCCCTCATGTGTTCCCTGTTCTGTGTGGCCAAACACGACTCCAACACGATCATTAAGTTAAGCAGACGACAACAGTGGTAGGCCTGATCACCGACAATGATGAGACAGCCTATAGGGAGGAGGTCTGAGACCTGGCCGTGTGGTGCCAGGACAACAACCTCTCCCTCAACGTGATCAAGACAAAGGAGGTGATTGTGGACTACAGGAAAAGGAGGACAGAGCACGCCCCATTCTCATTGACGGGGCTGTAGTGGAGCAGGTTGAGAGCTTCAAGTTCCTTGGTGTCCACATCACCAACAAACTATCATGGTCCAAACACACTAAAACAGTGTGAAGAGGGCACGACAAAGCCTATTCTCCCTCAGGAGACTGAAAAAGATTTGGCATGGGTCCTCAGATCCCAAAAAGTTCTACAGCTGCACCATCAAGAGCATCCTGCATCACTGCAACCAGTCAGGATCCATGCAACTTATTATGTGACTTGTTAAGCAAATTTTTACTCCTGAACTTATTTAGGCTTGCCATAGCAAAGGGGTTGAATACGTATTAACTCAAAACATGTTTTATTAATTTGTAAAACGTTCAATAAACATCATTCCACTTTGACATTATGGGGTATTGTGTGTAGGCCAGTGACCAACAAATCTAAATTTCATCCATTTTAAATTCAGCTGTAACACAACAAAATGTTGAAAAAGTCAAGGGGTATGAATACTTTCTGAAGGCACTGTATCTAGAACCAAAAATGGTTCTTAGGAGAACCCTTTGAAGAACCCCTTTTGGTTCCAGGTTAAACCCTTTCCAAAGAGGGTGGTATCCAAAATAGTTACACCTGGAACCAAAAAGGGTTATCTTATGGGGACAGCTGCAGAACCCTTTTGGAACCCTTTTTTCTAAGAGTGTAAGTATCGTGATAACATTGTATCGTTAGATCCCTGGCAATTCCCAGCCCTAGAAGTCACCTTCAGAGTTTCGGGGCAAGGGGCTGGTTTGAGATTCACCGCCTATACCCCTCTCCCTTAACCACTATTACTATTTCACACTATTCCCCCACTCTCACACACACTTTCTCATTTTTTTTCTCTCCATCCTCTCCTCCACTCCTTATCTCTCACCCTCCTTCCTTCTCCCTCTTCCTCATCCTTCCCTACATCCATGTCTCTCTCTCTCTCTCTCTCTCACTCCATTCCCCTCTTTCTACATTCTCTCTCTCTCTCTCTCTCTCTCTCTCTCTCTCTCTCTCTCTCTCTCTCTCTCTCTCTCTCTCTCTCTCTCATTTTCTCACCTGCCACAGTACTCCCATATCCCACTTCCCATCCTGACCTCCCAAAAATGTCAGAGCAAGACTCTATGGGCCTCTCTGGACTCTGTAGAGTGAACAGACTGGCTTGCACACACCACACACACACACACACACACACACACACACACACACACACACACACACACACACACACACACACACACACACACACACACACACACACACACACACACACACACACACACACACACACACACACACACACACACACTCTTCCTCTCATAATGAGCCTCCAAATAGCAGAGCTGTCTAAATTGAGAGAAGAAAGAGTGCTTATTCGCTCGGAGATGAAAGGTGATATTTCCCCCTTTCCAAAGGTCAACAGAGATCATTGTGTTTTTTCCCCTAACCTTCTCCTTTCAAAAGGGCTGATCATTAAACACAATATCCCCTAACCTTCTCCTTTCAAAAGGGCTGATCATTAAACACAATATCCCCTAACCTTCTCCTTTCAAAAGGGCTGATCATTAAACACAATATCCCCTAACCTTCTCCTTTCAAAAGGGCTGATCATTAAACACAATATCCCCTAACCTTCTCCTTTCAAAAGGGCTGATCATTAAACACAATATCCCCTAACCTTCTCCTTTCAAAAGGGCTGATCATTAAACACAATATCCCCTAACCTTCTCCTTTCAAAAGGGCTGATCATTAAACACAATATCCCCTAACCTTCTCCTTTCATAAGGGCTGATCATTAAACACAATATCCCCTAACCTTCTCCTTTCAAAAGGGCTGATCATTAAACACAATATCCCCTAACCTTCTCCTTTCAAAAGGGCTGATCATTAAACACAATATCCCCTAACCTTCTCCTTTCATAAGGGCTGATCATTAAACACAATATCCCCTAACCTTCTCCTTTCAAAAGGGCTGATCATTAAACACAATATCCCCTAACCTTCTCCTTTCAAAAGGGCTGATCATTAAACACAATATTTACCTTGACATTTGACACTTTTTCCAAATTGTTTTGAACTCTCAGTATGTAAGAGAAAATGTGAGACAAAACAAGAGAGGCCGAGCTTCTTTCGCTAACTAAATGTAGAATGTAATCGGTTTAAATGAATATTCTGAAAGTGTGTTATATTTATACTAGCCCTTATTGCTTTACCTGCTGAACCCAGAACATAATAACCAGACTGAAGCATGGTTGTCTTCCATACCATTACCCTCCTTATGCCTTATTTCCCCCCACAGCATCTAATCCCTATGAAGTGCACTATTATACTACATAGGGCTCTGGTCAAAAGTAGTGCACTATGTAGGGAACAGAGTGCCATTTGGGATGGATTTTAGCTACCGGTCAGCTCTTCCCAGCTCCCAGTAACGGTTCATTGCCTTTTCCTCCCTGCGCAGCACTAACCTAGTCTAAGCCCTGAAACATATGGGAGCGCTCCAACAGCCGGCAACATGATCGATGTGACATCACATCCGCCAGTCATCATCGCCACACGACGCCCCTAACAACGGGACGGAAGCTCGCCTAACAACGGGGAGACTGGTCATACTGTTCATGCCACATTTGCATTTTAATATCTCAGCAATATTTAATCCATTAGGTATCCTCCCGGGCCATTGAGGGAACGTTAATTCGCTAACGAATGGCTGGGTTAACGACAGTTGGATTATACCAACGTTATTCACGATGAGACAGGAGATGGTGGGATTGAACACCAGGACTGACACTCAGGAGCTTCACACTGGCAGGACTCATACATCCACAGCCATCTCATACAGTATTAGCCTGGTCGCAGATCTGTTAGTGATGTTTTGGCAACTCCTATGCTTGAGTTGGCAAGACAGCACAAACTGATCTTGGACCAGTCTAATTTTGTATGGATTCCTACTCACACAAACTAAGCTGGCCATAGCATCATTCAACTATGTACTAATCCTGTATAATGGAGTTCCAAGATTATAACAGCTAGCTGGAGGAATTTACAGCCAAATATGAGTGATGGCTAAAAACGGAGACCGCTAATTTTCTCAGATTTGCACTAATCTTAGATTGAGAAAAAAACTGAGTACCTTGCAGCTAACGCTTCTTAGATTAACCAGGGGAGAGTGATAAATAGCTGACCGCCTGTCAGAGTTTTGAAGCCAACGCTTTCAGTTGAGCCATCATCCTGAGATTGAGAAATAGCTGACCTAACCCCTGCAGGCTAACACCCCCAGATTAGCTGGCCGTGACAGAAGCGCAGAAACATGGCTGCTGCTGCTGAAAAGTCAAGCCATCGTCACCAGTCATTCAGGTTTACGGCTGCATCAAAGTATCTTCTAGGAGAATGTACACTGATCAAGAGAAGTTCATGAGTTTAGAAGAGAGAACTCTACTTTAATCTTAACAGGAATTGGATTGAGTTAATATGCACACAAGCATGTAGGCACACACACACACACACACACACACACACACACACACACACACACACACACACACACACACACACACACACACACACACACACACACACACACACACACACACACACACACACACACACACACACACACACACACACACACACACACTGCCCTTACAAGGAGAAATGAGTAATGATGTTGGCTCTATATTTCTCCCCACCCTAGTGTGCCCTGTGAGGGGGTGGAGCAGGAGTGATGTAGCATTGGCAGAAGGAAGACGGTTCCTCCCAGCTTCCCTCCTGGGCCGCTCTGGAGAGAGGAGGATAGAGGGGTGTTCAAGGGTATCTGTCAATATCTTATTCTACTACCTCAGGAAGAAGGAGGGAAAAAAGAGCGAGAGAACAAAACACAGAGACTTCTGAGGTCAAATGAGTGCTAGCATAGGACATCTTGAAGTGATTTTCAAACGCGTTGCTACAAAACATGAGCTGGGCAGGCCCAGAAGCCTTTTCCCTCACTGCAAAGAGTGAACATAGAAACACACCGCCTAGTGGAACTGCCTGGCTAGCTGTTTCACATGTGGGCTAAACGCCTTAGAGACAAAAAATACAGCATAAACTACCTACTGTAAATTTCATGCACAGTACACTAAAGATACATATTATATGGAGTGAGCAGGCTATACTGACAGCAGAGATGTGAGCGATACCTTTTGGTTTGTTCCACAGTCATTGGTTTGATCAAAAACAGACAGAAGTAGGACACTGACGCTTACATTAACCTACATACACCTGATCTGTAGTCCCTTCCAGTCACCTGATAGGAACACGGTGGTGGCAGTCTATTTTCACAGACTCTCAGCAATTCCACATTCATTTCAATGATGGATACATTTTAGAGAAAAATAGGCCTAAAGTAGAACAAGAAAGAACAATGTTTTACTCAGAGAGAAGTAAATGTATTTCTATGTGACAGTATTGTGACCGAAGACGTACAGTCGTGGCCAAAAGTTTTGAGAATTACACAAATATGAATTTTCACAAAGTCTGTTGCCTCAGTTTGTATGATGGCAAATTGCATATACACCAGAATGTTATGAAGAGTGATCAGATGAATTGCAATTAATTGCAAAGTCCCTCTTTGCCATGCAAATGAACAGAATCCCCCCAAAACATTTCCACTGCATTTCAGCCCTGCCACAAATGGCAGCAGGCAGGTGTGAGTGCATCTGCATGCACAGTGAGGCGAATATTTTTGGAGGATGGCCTGGTGTCAAGAAGGAAGCCTGGTTTCAAGAAGATGCCACTTCTCTCCAGGAAAAACATCAGGGACAGACTGATATTCTGCAAAGGGTACAGGGATTGGACTGCTGAGGACTGGGGTAAATTCATTTTCTCTGATGAATCCCCTTTCCGATTGTTTGGGGCATCCGGAAAAAAGCTTGTCCGGAGAAGACAAGGTGAGCGCTACCATCAGTCCTGTGTCATGCCAACAGTAAAGCATCCTGAGACCATTCATGTGTGGGGTTGCTTCTCAGTCAAGGGAGTGGGCTCACTCACAATTTTGCCTAAGAACACAGCCATGAATAAAGAATGGTACCAACACATCCTCCGAGAGCAACTTCTCCCAACCATCCAGGAACAGTTTGGTGACGAACAATGTCTTTTCCAGCATGATGGAGCACCTTGCCATAAGGCAAAAGTGATAACTAAGTGGCTCGGGGAACAAAACATCGATATTTTGGGTCCATGGCCAGGAAACTCCCCAGACCTTAATCCCATTGAGAACTTGTAGTCAATCCTCAAGAGGCGGGTGGACAAACAAAAACCCACAAATTCTGACAAACTCCAAGCATTGATTATGCAAGAATGGGCTGCCGTCAGGATGTGGCCCAGAAGTTAATTGACAGCATGCCAGGGCGGATTGCAGAGTTCTTGAAAAAGAAGGGTCAACACTGCAAATATTGACTCTTTGCATCAACTTCATGTAATTGTCAATAAAAGCCTTTGACACTTATGAAATGCTTGTAATTATACTTCAGTATTCCATAGTAACATCTGACAAAAATATCTAAAGACACTGAAGCAGCAAACTTTGCAAAAATGTATATTTGTGTCATTCTCAAAACTTTTGGCCACGACTGTACAAATGGAACTTGTTGTGTACAGTAGTCCTGGTGATGTAGCCAATAGAAACATTTGGGGAGCTGACACCACAACTGTTTGTGGCATAATCTAGCCATCCTAATCAGACCAAAGGAGATCCACAAACCAGCCAGGAGACCACCCACAGAGACAGACAGAGAGAGAGAGAAAGAATGTAGAAAGAGGGGAATAGAGAGAGAGAGAGAGAGAGAAAGAGAGAGAGAGAGAAAGAGAGAGAGAGAGAGAGAGAGAGAGAGAGAGAGAGAGAGAGAGAGAGAGAGAGAGAGAGAGAGAGAGAGAGAGAGAGAGAGAGAGAGAGAGAGAGAGAGAGAGAGAGAGAGAATGCAGAGAGGAATGGAGTGGAAGAGAAAGAGAGCAATTAGGGGCAACATTCCCAGTTTGTGTATATGAGTAGGATCTGCTTATTGTCTGAGTGAAGTCAACTCAACATCTGCTGCATTTCTGGAGGACCAGACTCAAAGTGTAAATCCCTAACCTGCTCAACAAACAGACAATCTAAAGTAACCTAGCATCGAAAGCTTGCCTGTCTAGGAAAACACACACACACACACACACACACACACACACACACACACACACACACACACACACACACACACACACACACACACACACACACACACACACACACACACACACACACACACACACACACACACACACACACACACACACACACACACACACACACACACACACACACACACACACACACACACACACACAATCACACACTTGAATATCTGTATACAATGAAGAGACCCTTGAGCTCCTCTGCAGTGCAACAGGACAGTTGGTGAACTATACCCTCCAGAAAACATCTACCCTGGCTCACAGATACTGTGTCTGGATACTCCAGACCTACAAAATGACCCCTAAAATGTCTCAGCCCTGAAAGAAATTGAGAAGAGGATTTTCTAGCTAGTGTCTCAGAGAGAGTAGGTTCTGGTTTCAGAAACTATTCCTCTGACCTACTCTAACGTAATCTCATTCAGATTCCTTCCTTATCGTTCCCTTCCTACCACAGCTTAAAACTTTATTTAATAATATTCGCTGTCTGATAGTATGGCTAAGCAGCTTACAGAGAGGAAGGTTAGCAGCACAGTGAGCGAAAAGTGTGAAATGAAATCCTGCCATGATTAAAGCCTGATGATTCTGGTCGGAATATTCAACATGCGGCACAGAACGGGAAGAAACCTCTGGGAATCATGTCTCTCCCTCCCGGGAACTACAGAGACCATAGAAATGAGTGAGACGTCAGTCGTTCTCTGTTCACATTGTAAGAACTCACAGGTTTGGTTTCACTCTATTTAAAAGCATATGGATCCTACCTGTTCTAATCTGCAGCTTAAGTTATAGGGGTTACAGTCCTACTTATAGATGAATGGTGGATATGAATCTGTCAGTGACAGGATCCACAATTTCCCAGTAGAGCTATAGTATATGATATCAACTACTGCACTGACTGCAGTGAAACATCACCTCAGCAAGGCCTCTCAGAACAACAAAAGGTGTGATATTTCTGATCCCGACTATGATCCTGAAAGACAATATATGTCATCTTTGATTATTTTATTTGAGTCCTCGACGATAACATTAAAGAGTGTTCGCCATACGTTGTTGCCCACGGTGATGCAAACCGGGAAAGGGACGTTATCTAGATTCCCGATGACCTTTGACCTTGTCCCTTATCTAGGAGATGTGGGGGATGGGAACCCTGGGGCTTGGGGATGGGGAGGACGGTAATCTTGAGACACATCCAGGGGCAGGAAGAGTGACATTGGCGAGCGCACTGCTAGGTGAATCGATAAGCCATGGGCGGCACCTGTGTGTGTTATCAGTGTGCGTTTGCGCGTGCGTTATCAATGTTAGGGTGAAGGAAGGTTGTAATCAACACCATGGTGTTTCACACCGCAGGCCACCACTGGTCTCCTGGTACTCTCCTCTTCTCCTCTCTTCCTTAGCCTCTACGGCCCTTACTTGTTCTTTTTCATCTTTCCTCCTGACTTCCTCACAGAGATATGGCCTTTACTTTTCCTTTCCACCCCTATGTAGCTCAACAGTTAATGAACTCACGTGGAGATTTACTTGAACAACATTATAGGACATGAAAGTCAATGGGACCTCAAAGCAGGAACCAGTGAGTCAATCCCTCTAATCAACGCTACCGCGCCCACATGGTATCAATGTAGAACATTGATTGGATTTTTCAAAGTCATCAAAATACGCTGTTTTAATTTAACTTTGAACAACGAAGAGTTTAACCTAAAATCAATGGGGGTGTTTGTAGCTTGCGTTTTCTAAGCATTTTGAATTCTCAATGGGATGTACTTTAAGTGAATAACAATCACCACTGACCTTGGCTTAGAGACAGATGTGCGTGCTCGTGGGAAAACAGCTGGATGTATTTTATTTATTTTTATTTTATTTTACCGTTATTTTACCAGGTAAGTTGACTGAGAACACATTCTCATTTGCAGCAACGACCTGGGGAATAGTTACAGGGGAGAGGAGGGGGATGAATGAGCCAATTATAAACTGGGGATTATTAGGTGACCATGATGGTTTGAGGGCCAGATTGGGAATTTAGCCAGGACACCGGGGTTAACACCCCTACTCTTACGATAAGTGCCATGGGATCTTTAATGACCTCAGAGAGTCAGGACACCCGTTTAACGTCCCATCCGAAAGACAGCACCCTACACAGGGCAGTGTCCCCAATCACTGCCCTGGGGCATTGGGATATTTTTTAGACCAGAGGAAAGAGTGCCTCCTACTGGCCCTCCAACACCACTTCCAGCAGCATCTGGTCTCCCATCCAGGGACTGACCAGGACCGACCCTGCTTAGCTTCAGAAGCAAGCCAACAGTGGTATGCAGGGTGGTATGTATGCCGGTCGAGACGCAATATGACAATGTCATCAGGTTCTGACAGCATTTCAAACTTAATTAATGGTGTGAGACAGACATCCAATACAAGCTATTCAAACTGTCACACCTCTGTGGCTATGTCACTCAGGAAAAATATAATATACATCCACAATGTTCTAGCTGCCCCTCCTCCTCTCCTCTCTTAACCACCAGCATAATTCCAACCAGTTTCTTTTTTTTTTTTACCCCCTTTTTCGTGGTATCCAATTGTTAGTAGTTACTGTCTTGTCTCATCGCTACAACTCCAGTACAGGCTCGGGAGAGACGAAGCTCGAGAGCCATGCGTCCTCCGAAACACAACCCAACCAAGCCGCACTGCTTCTTAACACAGTGCGCATCCAACCCGGAAGCCAGCCGCACCAATGTGTCGGAGGAAACACCGTACACCTAGCGACCTGGTCAACGCGCACGGCCCGCCACAGGAGTCGCTAGTGCGCGATGAGACAAGGATATCCCTACCGGCCAAACCCTCCCTAACCCGGACGAAGCTATGCCAATTGTGCGTCGCCCCATGGACCTCCCGGTCGCGGCCGGCTGCGACAGAGCGTGGGCTCAAACCCAGAGTCTCTGGTGGCACAGCTACCACTGCGATGCAGTGCCTTAGACCACTGCACCACCCGGGAGGCCTTTCCAACCAGTTTCTAACAACAAACATTTGTGCTCTGAGATAGAAAGCAAGGCTAAAGTCTTGGTAAAGAACTGGAGTTCTGAGGAGTCAGCAAGCGAGAGATGGAGAGAGTAAGAGAGAGTGCGAGAGAGAGATAAATCCATGGTCTATCTGGGTATTCTGCTGGGCTGTGTCCGTCCCCAAGGATCACCATGGCAGAATACGTGACAGTACCTCTCTCTCTCCTTCCCTCCCCCTCCTCTCTCCCCCATCTACCCCACCTAGCAGTCCCTCACTGGGGCTTAACTGTGACCCAACCATCCCTACATCCCCTGACGGAGGAAAAACTCACTATTCCAGGCATCTCTCTTCTCGACATTTCTCTCCCTCCGCCCTTGGCACGCTAACATTCTAAGACCTGGGGAATGGCTCCAGCCTATACCATACTGCTATTCAAGAAGTGACTGACTGCTAGTGATGACATAAAAGATGATGACACAGATGACAATGATGACAGGAGAGCACTGTTCCTCCCATTATAAACCTTCAGATAACTCCCAAGGACCAAAAGGTGATTTGTTTCCTGTGAAATAAATGACAGATTTTCCATCCGGTTCAGTCTTAATGGCTCCTCCACTAATATCGCTGGAGTCTTTAATGTGATAGATGAAGACGTTTATTGCATTCATTTCTGATCCTGACACCAAACACATGCAATTATTCAATGTGCCAGACTCCAATTCTGCTGAGAATAGATAATGAAGTTCTCGTGCGACAGAGACAGAGACAGAGAGAGAGAGAGAGAGAGAGAGAGAGAGAGAGAGAGAGAGAGAGAGAGAGAGAGAGAAAGAGAAAACAAGGAAGGAGAAAATAATTATTAATAGCCAGAAATAATTGAAGACCTTGGCCTTAATCTAACAATATTTAGCAATTGTCATTATACTGAAGTTATTGTTTCCATTGCTACACATAAAAATGTCTCTGTGTGCATACAATGTGTGAAGTGAAGACAAAGCGACACTCATGGAACTCGGTTTACATGTTAACTAAAATTGGATTGAGTCCATGGGGCAGCAGCTGAGGATGTGTGTGTGTGCTAGCACGCACACAAGCACACACAAGCACGCACACAAGCACACACACACACACACACACACACACACACACACACACACACACACACACACACACACACACACACACACACACACACACACACACACACACACACACACACACACACACACACACACACACAATCCGCCCATTCTAATGGCTCAACATGATGCCTCCTGAGACTTCCTCTTAAGTAGAGGCCATTTCAGCATTCCAGTGTGTGTGTGTGTGTGTGTGTGTGTGTGTGTGTGTGTGTGTGTGTGTGTGTGTGTGTGTGTGTGTGTGTGTGTGTGTGTGTGTGTGTGTGTGTGTGTGTGTGTGTGTGTGTGTGTGTGTGTGTGTGTGTATTTCAGCATCCCAGAGTTCTCTAACAGCCTTCTGTAATAGAACAGTCAAACCCACAGCAGTGTTCAGCCAGGCCACACAGCACAGCGCCTGTGTTTCCACTAGGAGAGGGGAGCAAGGAGAAAGAGAGAGAGAGAGAGAGAGAGAGAGAGAGAGAGAGAGAGAGAGAGAGAGAGAGAGAGAGAGAGAGAGAGAGAGAGAGAGAGAGAGAGGTAGAGAGATGAAAAGAGAGATTGAGTGGCAGGGAGAGAGAGAAACACAGAGACAGAGAGAAATATAAGAGAGAAGGAATCAGGGAGGGCAGAGAGTGAGAGAGAAGAGTAGAGAGGGACAGAGAGAAGAGGAGAGAGGGGGATAAAGACTGCTGTGGATGACTGGTCTCTTTATGTTATGACCAGATGATATCTCTTTCTGTGCCAGATACAGTCACATTACCTTGGAGAAACAATTTAATATCAAGACAAACTAACAGGGTACTGTTGATAATTCTTCAGGCAGTGTAGTAGGCTAGCTACTCTGGGTACATTTTAATCAGACTCGTGGTGTTCTGCCCATGATGAATGGGCATCAGCTGAACAATGTAGCAAACAATGGGCCCTTCTTTAAGACACAAACACACGCCGGCTAATTCCTCTCCTTACTGCTCACTCAGAGACAACCTGGTGCTGCACAGGAAATAGTTATTTTTCTTTCCTAAATTCTTTAAAATTTCCCTGGCGGTAGAGACCATTTATGGTCAATGGTCCGGGCTATTTCCCAGGGCAACTGCTTCTTGGAACGGTCCGGTTCACATTATTTCACCACAAAAGTCAGAGTAGCATAAAATGGACTGGTGGTGGAGATATATCTAATCTATGTTAATCAGCGTAATCACAGGAAACATAACTAATGCCAAGGTTAAATAACTTAGATTTTATTTACAGACATTTTATATACAGCTAGACTCCAGTGCCAACATAAATAATGACTTGTGCAAAGCCCCTGTGATGACAAAGTCTTAAAATGAGCATAATGACTTCCTCAGTGCAACCACAGAGCTGAGACTGCAGATTACAAGAGAAGGAGAGAGTGAGAGGGAGGGAGAGAGGGAGAGAGGGAGAGAGAAAGAGAGAGAAAGAGGGAAATTGGGAAAGAGAAAGAGGGAGAGAGAGTGAGATAAAGAGAGAGAGACCAAATAATGCATGCAGAGCAGAATTTAGGCCGCTACCCGCTAATTATCAAAGTCCAGAAAAGAGCCATTCAATTCTACAACCGCCGAAAAAGAAGCGATTTCCAAACCTTCCATAACAAAGCCATCACCTACAGAGAGATGAACCTGTAAAAGAGTCCCCTAAGCAAGCTGGTCTTGGGGCTCTGTTCACAAACACAAACAGACCCCACAGAGCCCCAGGACAGCAGCACAATTAGACCCAATCAAATCATGAGAAAACAAAAAGATAATTACTTGACACATTGGAAAGAATTAACAAAAAACAGAGCAAACTAGAATGCTATTTGGCCCTAAACAGAGAGTAGCAAAATACCTAACCATTGTGACTGACCCAAACCTAAGGAAAGCTTTAACTATGTACAGACTCAGTAAGCATAGCCTTGCTATTATTGAGAAAGGCCGCCGTAGGCAGACCGGGCTCTCAAGAGAAGACAGGCTATGTGCACACTGCCCACAAAATGAGGTGGAAACTGAGCTGCACTTCCTAACCTACTGCCAAATGTATGACCATATTAGAGACACATATTTCCCTCAGATTACTCAGATCCACAAAGAATTAGAAAACAAACCCAATTTTGATAAACTCCCATATCTTTTGGGTGAAATACCACAGTGTGCCATCACAGCAGCAAGATTTGCAAGATGTTGCCACAAGGGCAACCAGTGAAGAACAAACACCATTGTAAATACAACCCATATTTATGTGTATTTATTTTCCCTTTTGTGCTTTTTGCACATAATATGACATTTGTAATGTCTTTATTTTTTGGGAACTTTTGTGAGTGTAATGTTTACTGTAAATTGTTATTATTTTTTTAAACTTTTGCTTATTATCTAGCTCACTTGCTTTGGCAATGTAAACATATAAAGTCCTTAAATAGAATTGAATTGAGAGAGAGAGAGAGCTCAGTCAGAGCAGGGGTGGGCTTGGTGATTTGGAGGCCCCAGTCAGAGGCCAGTCTGTATTACCTTTTAATGTGCCATGAACACAACCATTCATGTTTTTATCTGATTGTCAAATAATCACTTCAAAAGTAGGTTACCTTCACACGTTCATCCAAAATAATTCCAGCATCTGAACAGTGCACTGTGCACCCACCAACCTTCCTTCAATTCAATAGAGGCTGAAACTATCTCACCGGCGAAAGCATCCGAGCTAGCGAAATAGCACCGCTCTGTCTTACTATAGGTAGCCCATGTATCTGATGCTGTCTGGCCAAAACAAAGTATGACATGCCAGACAGCATCAGATAAATGGGCTACACATACAGTACATGTCCTCTGCTTAGATGACGATGGCAGTTTTATCAGCAGCACCTGCCTTTTTACTAAAGAAAGGTGTATTATATCCCTCTAGAGTCCGAGGACAAAAGGCTGGGTTGAGAACCAGTATTCCCTAAATAGCAAAATGGGGTGGAGACCAGATGTAAATCAGTGACGCCTCGCTACACGTCAAATCAATCAAATGCCTTGCTTGGGGGGAGCTCCAATAGTGCTCACTAAATTAGTGTTGTAGGTGCAACCGTGCATGGTGAAGATGGCCAGGAAATCGCTGATTAAAATCTCCATCAATATATGTCGATGTATTTGGATTGTGTATTGCGCACACTTCTTCTTCACACTTTCCCTCACAGGTTTTCTTCCATTTTCTGCAATGTTGCAAACTAGCATACGGACCAACTCTCTGCAAAATGTGTGCTATCCAGTCAGAAAACTTTGCCAAACATAACACCTGGCACCAACGGGCATGTGGGCAAGGGTTCTTGAAAAGTAACATCCAATCAAAATATTGCCCCTGCGAGCCAGAGGACCATTCAAACGTTTTTTGCAATACAAAATTCTCCACACAGCGATACGATTTTGGAGGTTTGGCAACGTGAGACTACTACTAAGGTAACATATGAATAGTTTTAAGATGCTCATACCAAGGATGATTTAGATATTTGATTTAGAATGTTAGGTTACAAAAATATTATTTGATGAAATATTGAATTTGGCCTTACTGCTATTAGCCTATAGAAACAAATTGAATAACATATTCATACATGACAAAACCTGTATACCTCTGACGTGGAAATGCCCTATTCACTTCCATTCATTTTTCGCCCCGGTAACGAGTTCCTAATTTGACAAACACTGCTGTAGCTCTGCCACCTTCCGCCGACATCGGTGGATATCTCTATCTTAAACACAGATTATGATGGGGATTTATTTATTGCCTTGAGCGGAGCATGGGGGGTTAGAAATTATTAGAATATTATTTAAAAATGTATGCCCAGCTCATGAGGTCCATTGATGATGTGAGGCCTGAGGCAATTGCCTCTTCTGCCTAATGGTAAGTCCGCCAGTGGTCAGAGATAGGTTAGAGTTCTGCTTCTCTATACAAAAGCAGGGAGAGAGGGACAAAGAGAGAGAGAGAGAGAGAGAGAGAGAGAGAGAGAGAGAGAGAGAGAGAGAGAGAGAGAGAGAGAGAGAGAGAGAGAGAGAGAGAGAGAGAGAGAGAGAGGGACAAGGAGAGAGAGGGACAAGGAGAGAGAGGGAGAGAGAGAGAGAGGGAGAGAGAGAGGGAGAAGGAGAGAGAGAGAGAGAGAGAGAGAGAGAGAGAGAGAGAGGGACAGAGAGAGAGAGAGAGAGAGAGAGAGAGAGAGAGAGAGAGAGAGAGAGAGAGAGAGAGAGAGAGAGAGAGAGAGAGAGAGAGACACAGAGAGACACAGAGAGACACAGAGAGACACAGAGAGACACAGAGAGACACAGAGAGACACAGAGAGAGACACAGAGGGCAGTGAGCACCAGTCCAGGCTAGTGTTATGTAAAGTCCTCAGAGAGATGCCAACCCGTGGCCTGGACCTCAGAAAGAAAGAGAGTGAGAGGAAAGAGAAGGACAGAGGAACACAGAGAGAGACGGAGAGAGACAGCGAGAGAGAGAAAGGGAGACAGAGCCACAGAGAGAGAGAGAGAGAGAGAGAGAGAGAGAGAGAGAGAGAGAGAGAGAGAGAGAGAGAGAGAGAGAGAGAGAGAGAGAGAGAGAGAGAGAGAGAGAGAGAGAGAGAGAGAGAGCAGCAGGGAGTAATTGCCCATCACTCTTATAATCTGTGTAGGGCTAGGCAAGAATACAGGGACATGGGAGGAGGGGACATCCCCAGAGATTTAACAGAGGTAGAAAAACAGCTAATCGTGGCTCTTCGCACCTAGTGTGAATCAGTTATGCTGGGCATACACTACACAACTTCTAAAATCTTAACAACTTGGACGTAGTCACATTTTATGATTTCGTTTGTCGTAGGGAAAAAATGCTGACACGCAAACAGTGAGCTGCTTTGTAAGTGTGCACATCATTATGTGCAGAATAATTTTTTTTAATCCGGAGGCGCAGAATATGGAATATGAAATAATAACGATAATATGAAATAATATTTTTGGTTTCTGTCATGGTAGGACGCAGATGTAATAATGGTGGAGTTTGTTTTGCATGGCCCGGTGCCCGGGTGGGTGGAGATTTCACTTAACTTCTCTAGGGTAGGGGGCAGCAATCGGAATTTTGGATGAAAAGCATGCCCAAACTAAACTGCCAGCTACTCATCCCCAGAAGATAAGATATGCATATTATTAGTAGATTTGAATAGAAAACACTCCGAAGTTTCTAAAACTGTTTGAATCATGTCT
The DNA here is from genome assembly GCF_045679555.1 of Salvelinus alpinus. Lineage (NCBI taxonomy): Eukaryota > Metazoa > Chordata > Actinopteri > Salmoniformes > Salmonidae > Salvelinus > Salvelinus alpinus. Next base: position 39,422,757 of record NC_092089.1, on the reverse strand, counting down.
GTGAGTATCACAGAACTTATTTAGCAGGCGAAACCCCGAGGACAAACCATTCAGATTTTCTTTTTTTTGAGGTCACTGTCTTTTCAATGGTTTTTCATTGGGAATCCAGATTTCTAAGGGACCTTCTTCCAGTTCCTACCGCTTCCACTGGATGTCAACAGTCTTTAGAAATTGGTTGAGGTTATTCCTTTGTGTAATGAAGAAGTACGGCCATCTTGAACGAGGGTCACTCAAAGTGTCCTGTTTGTTAGAGGCGCGTGACCAGAAAGCTAGCTACAGTTTGTTTTAATCCTGTATTGAACACAGATCATCCCGTCTTCAACTTTATCGATTATTTACGTAAAAAAATACCTAAAGTTGTATTACAAAAGTAGTTTGAAATGTTTTGGCAAAGTTTACAGGTAACCTTTGAGATATTTTGTAGTAACGTTTCACAAGTTGGAACCGGTGTTTTTCTGGATCAAACGCGCCAAATAAATGGACATTTTGTATATATATCGACGGAATTCATCGAACAAAAGGACCATTTGTGATGTTTATGGGATATATTGGAGTGCCAACAACAGAAGCTCGTCAAAGGTAAGGCATGAATTATATTTTTATTTCTGCGTTTTGTGTCGCGCCTACAGGGTTGAAATATGCTTCTCTTTCTTTGTTTACTATGGTGCTATCCTCAGCTAATAGCATCGTTTGCTTTCACCGAAAAGCCTATTTGAATTCTGACATGTTGGCTGGATTCACAACCAGTGTAGCTTTAATTTGGTATCTTTCATGTGTGATTTAATGAAAGTTTGATTTTTATAGTAATTTATTTGAATTTGGCGCTCTGCATTTTCTCTGGCTTTTGGCCAAGTGAGACAGTAGCGTCCCACCTAAACTCAGATTTTTGGATATAAATATGAACTTTACCGAACAAAACATACATGTATTGTGTAACATGAAGTCCTATGAGTGTCATCTGATGAAGATCATCAAAGGTTAGTGATTAATTTTATCTCTATTTCTGCTTTTTGTTACTCCTCTCTTTGGCTGGAAAAATGGCTGTCTTTTTCTGTGACTTGGCTCTGACCTAACATAATCGTTTGGTGTGCTTTCGTCGTAAAACCTTTTTGAAATCGGACACTGTGGCTGGATTTACAACAAGTGTATCTTTAAAATGGTGTAAAATACTTGTATGTTTTAGGAATTTAAATTATGGGATTTCTGTTGTTTTGAATTTGGCGCACTGCAGTTTCACTGACTGTTGATGAGGTGAGATGCTAGCGTACCACATACCCTAGAGAAGTTAAAGACCAATGGAATGAGCAAACTGCGCTCATCTGGGGCACGTAAAACGAACTTGCACATTGAAGGCAGCCAGGTTCTCTCCACAGCTCCACCAATCTGTCCTCCATCACCTCGGTCCACACGATGCATGTAGTTGTTACTTTCCTCTTTGCCATCATTGTTTTGGTCTCACATGTTGAGTGCTCATTGGCTATTGGCAGCAGTCCTTGCCCAATCGCGTTGTAGCACTGCTCATACTACAAGATGCACATCCAAAATGTGTCCGAAAATTTTTCAGGACATCCGACAGGGATCTGGAGAACGGAACAGCCATCGTAGGTGAGTCCTTGACCCACTCAAACTATGCGAGTCCCGATGCATTGATCCTAGCCCAAGTTCATAGGGTTTCACCCCGATCATGAAAATTTGTCTGGGATGGCAAAAAACATGGGGAATTCATGGCAAAATTGCGTAGTGTATGCACGGCATTAGTTTCAGCCTCCATTTGCAGAGCTGTTCAGTTAGTTAATGCCATCCCTGGTTTGTCTGTACCATCACAGCCTTCATAAGCTAAACAGATAAGGCTATCATTAACCAAAGCAAGATCAGCAAACATTCACACTGGCTGCTGTCTCCTCAGTCTCTCTACACCTTGTGTACTTAAATTTCCAACTGGAAAAGGGAAAGGCTTAGAGACCACAGGAGTTAAGCCTTATCTTTCACCAAGAACATCTCTTTAGATACCAATCTAAAGCACCGCATTAAGGGCTTGGGGGGGGAAAAAATCGATGTTACTTCAACTCAAAAGAGCAAGCAAGCAGAATTTCCCTGCCAACGCATTTAACATATACATCCTAGTGTCTACGGCCTTATCGGCATTCTCATCAACACACGCGCGCATGCAAACACACTCACGCACACGCACACACACGCATGCAGCATTGTTATACATTGGGAAGACATTCTCTAATACTTTCATCAATCTGATGTTAGTTTCTCTGTCCACAGAATAATGTGTCTGGTTGGCTTCCTTGTGACAAACACTGGCACAGAGGACTAGGACTACTGAGATGATAGGACAGCCCTGATGCAGTACACATGAATACATTACAAACCCTATCTAATGACCGATCATAGAAATAAACTACTGAACTGCATACAGATCCACCACAGTATTGTCTGTCTATGAATTCAATCCATGATACAAATATTGTTGTATTGCACTGAAAAATGGGCAAATCATTTCACCAGCTGTTTCACTGGTTTTGAACTCACCTCATCAAAGCCACTGTCCTCTTTCTTGAAAGCTGAAAATAGAGAGAAGAAAAAAATCAGGCTCACATTGACGTCTTCTGAACAGGGAACAAAAACAGTGCCTACAACCAGTGTGCACTCACTCATAACCCACACACACACGCACACACGTACAGTACGCACACACACAGCCCTGTAATTGTGTCCTGATTTCCTATTCGTGTGATAAAGATTCATTATGCTTCCTTCATTAAGGTAGACACTCAGGCAGTCAGTCCATGGTCAATCAACATGATCCGACACTGGCAGCGTTCAGAAGAAGAGTTTGTTTGTGCTTTATTAGACAGACCTTTCAGACACTGCATCATCATTAGTAGACTAGTGAATGGCTGGGAACACACCTGGGTTCACTTCAAATAGTATTTGAAATCTTTAAATATACTTTAGCTGTGCTTGATTGATCTTGCCTGGCGCAACGGAACCAATAGAATAGTCCCAAAAGTGCACATCCCACTCAAATGGCATTCTAGGCAGGCTTAAGCAAACGCTATAAGTAATTTTGAAAGATTTCAAATAATATTTGAACCCAGGTGTGGCAGGGAGAGAGCAACACAACACTAGCAGCCCATTGGTGTGACTGAGGAGCTCTCGTCTTCTCTCGCCACTATAACTATAATCACAGGAAGTCATAGTGATTGCATTGGACAGCAATATCCTTCGTATTTTTTAAAAGGAAGGTAAACAATGCTGTGTTGCCGGTGTGATTGTTTCCTCCTTGACAGCTAGATGTACTGTATGTTACATTCAGTGCCAACCAGATCTTATCTTTAGCTTTGTTTTTAACTGTGAAAGACAAACCAATCCACATTGCCTGGGAAGAGTGCTGAAAAATGCTCTTCGGAAACATAGCCTAAAAAATATCTCTTTAATTACAATTTCTCATAATGAACTCAATAATTATCCGATTGGAGGGTATCACAACTAATCTGACACAAAGAGACAGGGGGAGATGGGAGTAACAGTATTTTGTTTGGCCTTGATGTAAAATGACTTATTCATGTCAATGGCGTTGTTTTGAGGCAGAGTCATCTAGCCGCGGTGCCATTAAATTTCATCTTTCTCATCACAGAACAGAGACACAGAGAGGAGAGGAGAATTTCCTCAAAGTAGAAAACACAGAAGGATCATTACAATTACAGTAAATGGGAGTCAAGCCACAAGACTCTGTAGCATTGTTATTTAGTTCGAACACTCATTCACATACAAGTCTGATATATTGAACATTTCCAAAACAGAACTAAACATGGACTCGTATTCAAGAACATAAATATAAGATACTATACAGTTGAAGTCGGAAGTTTACATACACCTTAGCCAAATACATTTGAACTCAGTTCCTGACATTTAATCCTAATAAAAATTCCCTGTCTTAGGTCAGTTAGGATCACCACTTCATTTTAAGCATGTGAAATGTCAGAATAATAGTAGAGAGAAGGATTTATTTCAGCTTTTTTTTCTTTCATCACATTCCCAGTGGGTAAGAAGTTTACATACACTCAATGTCACGTTCTGACCTTTATTTCCTTTGTTTTGTCTTTATTTAGTATGGTCAGGGCGTGAGTTGGGGTGGGCAGTCTATGTTTGTATTTCTATGTTTTTCTATGTCTGTGTTTGGCCTGATATGGTTCTCAATCAGAGGCAGCTGTCAATCGTTGTCCCTGATTGGGAACCATATTTAGGTAGCCTGTTTTGTGTTGGGTTTGGTGGGTGGTTGTCTTCAGTCTTCGTGTGTCTGCACCAGACAGAACTGTTTCGGTTTTTCACATTTGTTGTTTTTGTATTTTGAGTGTTCACTTTTATTAAACAAGATGAACAATTACCACGCTGCACATTGGTCCTCCGATCCTTCTAACTTCTCCTCCTCAGACGAGGAGGAAGACGAAAGCCGTTACACTCAATTAGTATTGGTTAGCATTGCCTTTAAATTCTTTAACTTGGGTCAAACGTTTCGGGTAGCCTTCCACAAACTTGGGTGAATTTTGGCCCATTCCTCATGACAGAGCTGGTGTAACTGAGTCAGGTTTGTAGGCCTCCTTGCTCGCACACACTTTTTCAGTTCTGCCCACAAATGTTCTATAGGATTGAGGTCAGGGCTTTGGGATGGCCCCTCCAATACCTTGACTTTGTTGTCCTTAAGCCATTTTTCTACAACTTTGGAAGAATGCTTGGGGTCATTGTCCATTTGGAAGACCCATTTGCGACCAAGCTTTAACTTCCTGACTGATGTCTTGAGAAGTTGCTTCAATATATCCACATAATTTTCCTACCTCATGATGCCATCTATTTTGTGAAGTGCACCAGTCCCTCCTGCAGCAAAGCACCCCCACAATATGATGCTGCCACCCCCGTGCTTCACGGTTGGGATGGTGTTCTTAGGCTTACAAGCCGCCCCCTTTTTCCTCCAAACATAACGATGGTCATTATGGCCAAACAGTTCTATTTTTGTTTCATCAGACCAGAGGACATGTCTCCAAAAAGTACGATCTTTGTCCCCATGTGCAGTTGCAAACCATCGTCTGACTTCTTTATGGCGGTTTTGGACCAGTGGCTTCTTCCTTGCTGAGCGGCCTTTCAGGTTATGTCAATATAGGACTCGTTTTACTGTGTATATAGATACTTTTGTACTTGTTTCCTCCAGCATCTTCACAAGGTCCTTTGCTGTTGTTCTGGGATTGATTTGCACTTTTCGCACCAAAGTACGTTCATCTCTAGGAGACAGAACGCCTCTCCTTCGTGAGCGGTATGACGGCTGCGTGATTCCATGGTGTTTATACTTGCGTACTATTGTTTGTACAGATGAACGTGGTACCTTCAGGCATTTGGAAATTTCTCCCAAGGGTGAACCAGACTTGTGGAGGTCTTGGCTGATTTCTTTTGATTTTCCCATGATGTCAAGCAAAGAGGCACAGAGTTTGAAGGTAGGCCTTGAAATACATCCACAGGTACACCTCCAATTGACTCAAATTATGTCAATTAGCCAATTAGCCATCATTTTCTAGAATTGTCCAAGCTGTTTAAAGGCACTGTCAACTTAGTGTATGTAAACTTCTGACCCACTGGAATTGTGATACAGTGAAATAATCTGTCTGTAAACAATTGTTGGAAAAACTTCAACTGCAGGTGATATCATTTACAGTTGAAGTCGGAATTTTACATACAGTTAGGTTGGAGTCATTAAAACTAGTTTTTCAACCAATCCACAAATTTCTTGTTAACAAAGTATAGTTTTGGCAAGTTGGTTAGTACATCTACTTTGTGCATGACACATCTACTTTGTGCATAACTGTTTACAGACAGATTATTTCACTTATAATTCACTGTATTACAATTCCAGTGGGTCAGAAGTCTACATACACTAAGTTGACTGTGCCTTTAAACAGCTTGGAAAATTCCAGAAAATTATGTCATGACATTCCCCAACTGGAGGCCCACGGGGGATTTTATTTTTTATAATAAAATAATACGTTTTATTATTATTATTATTATTGGACATAAAACACAGCTCCAAGTGATTTTAATTTGGGAAATAGGTTCCAAAGTATTCCCACGCACAATACAGAGTTTTACAGTGTATGCGATCGTGAGCAAATGTAAGCAAGGTTAGAAATGATTATGTTATCGTACATTTTGTCACGTGTGCTCCCTCTCTGGCCTCCAGGTCACCAGGCTGCACACCTGTCACCATTGTTACACGCATCAGTGCATAATGAAATTGACTCACCAAAGGGAAGCATAAGGGAGTGTTTAATTTTAAAAAAAATTGTGTTGGAGGTGATGTCGGGTCCGGGTGTCAGAACCAGAGCTACCTGGGAGGCCTCAGCCGGTTTGTCGGATTCCCATGCCTCGGCGGGTTTGACGGGTTCCCCTGCCTCAGCTGGCTCGACGGGTTTCCATACCTCAGCGGGATCGATAGGCTCCCATGCCTCAGCTGGCTCGACGGGTTTCCATACCTCAGCGGGATCGATAGGCTCCCATGCCTCAGCTGGCTCGACGGGTTTCCATACCTTAGCGGGATCGATAGGCTCCCATGCCTCAGCTGGCTCAACAGGCTCCCATGCCTCAGCTGGCTCAACAGGCTCCCATGCCTCAGCTGGCTCAACAGGCTCCCATGCCTCAGCTGGGTGAACAGGTTCCCGTGCCTCTACGAGGCAACTGGGGAGGTCTCAGCCCGCTCATCAGGCTCTCATGCCTCAGCCGGTTTGTCAGAGGCGACCGGTCCGCTCCTGATCCCCGGGATCGTCCCTGTGGTTGGTGTCCTGCTGCTGGAGCCGAACGCGCCACGGAGGGGGTACTGTCACGTGTGCTCCCTCTCCGTTATTAAACGATTCACTCCTGATCCCCGGGATCGTCCCTGTAGTTGGTGTCCTGCTGCTGGAGCCGAACGCGCCGCGGAGGGGGTACTGTCACGTGTGCTCCCTCTCCGTTATTAAACGGTTCACTCCTGATCCCCGGGATCGTCCCTGTGGTTGGTGTCCTGCTGCTGGAGCCGAACATGCCGCGGAGGGGGTACTGTCACGTGTGCTCCCTCTCCGTTATTAAACGGTTCACTCCTGATCCCCGGGATCGTCCCTGTGGTTGGTGTCCTGCTGCTGGAGCCGAACACGCCGCGGAGGGGGTACTGTCACGTGTGCTCCCTCTCCGTTATTAAACGGTTCACTCCTGATCCCCGGGATCGTCCCTGTGGTTGGTGTCCTGCTGCTGGAGCCGAACACGCCGCGGAGGGGGTACTGTCACGTGTGCTCCCTCTCCGTTATTAAACGGTTCACTCCCTGAAATTGCTTCCCGACTCCCAGCACGTTACAAATTTGCAGTCTACAAATTATTTGTAATTATGTTCCGGGCCCCTGACCATCCCCTCAAGAAAAAATCAACCCATAGCTGAATCTAGTTGATGATCCCTGGAGTAGGCCAACAGTCTCATCCCAGCTAACCTCAGCTAAGGTCAGAAGGCTGCATTGTCATAGCGATGTACTGGAAATACACAGTAACAGTTAAAAGACAAGGATAGAGTTGTGAGTTTGTAGATCCTACAGTACATGACCTTAGCACAGTTGGCAATTGACATGCAAGGTGGTAGCATAGCCTGGAATAGCAAGGTAGGATAAATAGCCTACAATCTGGGTCTCACATCAAATTCCCAACTCCATTTAGCATGATATGTTACATTTCATATGATATGTATTAACTTGAGGATGTCCATCACCCATGTCGTATGATATGTTATGAATTACAATTTATATTATATATTACGAATTTGGAAAAAATAAAATTGTTACAAATTAGCAAAACATATGATATGTTATGAATTCTGGCTAGGTAGCTAACGTTAGCTAGCTGGAAAAAAATAGCTGGGTTAGGGGTTAAGGTTAGGGTTAAGTTTCAAAGTTAGGTTACAGGATTAACATTAGGGGTAACTAAAAGGGTTAAGGTTAGTTTTAGAGTTAGGGGAAGGGTAGCTAAAAAAAAGTAGCTAAAAAATTGTAAGTAACTGCAAAGTTGCTAATTAGCTCAAATTCTAAAGTTGTCCATGAAGAGATTCGAACTCGCAACCTTTCCACCCGACCAACCAGCCTACCTTAGTTTTTTTTGCCTTAAGTAACAATATGTCTAATGTAACCATACCAAAGGTAACATAATGTACTAACTGGGGGTCCCGGATTTACGTTTACTATGTTACGTCTAGTCTATGAGACCAGGCTGAACTATGATGTGACATTGAGTGTGAGCGTATTATTAGGACATGTATGGAAATAATCATATCTACTGGTATATAGTAAGGACGTAGCATTATGACTTGGTTAAAAGAAGCCCAACTTCTCGAACTAAGATGTAATGCTCTTTGTTAAACCATCCGTGAAACACAGACAGAGTGAGTGATCAATCAATGCCTATATAGTGCGTTGCACCACGTTGATGGCTGATGCAGATATCAGCAGCAACAGTGACCAATATGGACAAAGTCAATGCCGACCTTTTTTCATGCAGCCTCATATTCGACCCATATTGGTAAATGTTCCCTCTTCTTGTTGTATCTGATCAGTTAATTTGTGGGGAGAGAATATATATAGGTCGTCTACATAGGGAGTGATATTTGGTGAGCCTTTAATGCACCAAACCGTATAGACCAACACGGGGATGAGAGAGAGAGAGAGAGAGAGAGAGAGAGAGAGAGAGAGAGAGAGAGAGAGAGAGAGAGAGAGAGAGAGAGAGAGAGAGAGAGAGAGAGAGAGAGAGAGAGAGAGAGAGAGAGAGAGAGAGAGATGCAGTGTGTGTACCTGCTTAGATGCCTGAGTTTACGCACGCAGGCCATTTGGATAGCAAGCTTCTTCCAGTTGTACAATAAGCACATCGGCAAATCCCGGATGTTTTATACGGCAGTAATGATAACACTCAACATGAACTACCCATTTACAATATTCACATAGCTAATATCATAGCCATGTATTTAGAATGCACTCTTTCTAATGTCATTCACGTTACAGTGTAACAATGTGTTGAATTGCAGCAACACAATGACAGTTATTGCCATAATGCATAATCGTAATGTCGTAAAAGTGATTGCCACCAGTGTGAATGCCACCGCTGTATTTTTTGGTGTAAAGCTTTTCGTAATAGTGAAATTCCGCTATCGTCCCGACTAGTTGGAGTGGACATTATTAGAATAGTTCCCTAGGCTACAGCACCGTTTTCCATAACCGTTAACTGCGATAGGCTTTGCATTGTTGCACTATAACCGCTACAGTAGGGGTAGGCTACTTACCTATGCGACTGAAGCTCTCTGACAAAGTTCTTCGCAACTTTTTCATTTTGCCGATTTTTTCTGCAGGTTTCGAAACTGGCATCAGGTCACACATCTTGACGGTTGGATTGCAGCAGACAGTGTTCTTCACAAAACTGGAGATGAGCGCAGGGTTCAAACCAAGGGGTTCTCCGTTCTACTACGATGTCAAGAAACAGGAAACGTTTCTGCTAACGCTTCTGTTTTCAAAAACACATTGATGTATTCTTCTCAGGTTTTCTTTGTGTCCAACTACATTTCTAAAGTCGGAATTTTCCACAAGATGCCAAGTATGAAGCTGTAAAATAAAACATGCACTGGCTGATATTCTCTGTTTTCTCCCTGAAACTGAACGGGTTGTTGAGTTCTTTCTTTCTCTCTCCCAGTCTCTCTCTCACTCACTCTCTGCTCTGCTCCCCTGCAATCTGGATGTCATTTTTGGGATTCTCTCTCTCCCGTCTGCGAGAGGGAAGAAAAAAACACACTCCAGCAGAGCTACAAACCCCGCCCAGGATGCGCAACGATTGGCCAAATAAGAACAGGGGATTCTGTGATTTGCCATTGATCTATCAATCATGCTTTTGTGCCGCTCGAATACAAAAAATATATACAAATTTAAGTGCGCAGGGTTCATAGCCAGGGAGTCCGCTGTTCAGATAAAAGTAACCAACAAGTGAAAGTGTGATGGTCTACTATACTGTGGCATTTAGCCTACCACAATTAGTTTGGCTATTGTTGATTTATCAAAAATATATCTTAGTCAATGATGCAAATAACCTAATAATAACAATAATATCAAATACGATCATGAATGTCTTCCAAATATCCTTTGTTTTAAAATATTATTGGATTATTTGATCATTTCATTATAGTGTTGGGTGTTGTGAAGGGATGTTTGGGAAGTAGGCCTAGCCCTAGTAGGAAACCGTTTATTGAAACTTTATGCAAAAAAAATGTTTTTATCACAGTCTCTAATGCTTTCTGAGAGGTGTCTAACTTGATATTAGGCCTACACCTGTTAATATAATTTCGCTTAATTTTCATTACCAAATGACATGATGAGTCAGAGGACATTACCCGTCAGCCACATACAGTATGCGCATTAAGCGCATTTGGCATCTCCAAATGATTGGCTACACATGGAGTCATACATTTATTGGATTAAGCAAACGCACAGATGCCAGTTAACATTTGATATATTTCTGCGTCAACTCCAAAGACAACTGCTTTCCCCACCTAGTCTCCATTGGTGGTGCAAATCTCCACCGAGGACCTTGAGCGCGCAACAGCAACACACGAGCAGCTGCCTCAGCAGAGCCTTGGCACAGAAGTGTCGGGAACAGTCAATTCAACACTGGAGAATAAAACTTGAAACAAAGCTGAGTTCAAACTGTCAATAATGTCAGCGAATGCGAGTGTATAACAGCTGTATTCTCTGATATGTCTGATGGCAGTAACAAGCACTTGTTTAGCTAACAAAAAATGTATATATTTATATATGTACACTACTGTTTAAAAGTTTGGGGTCACTTAGAAATGTCCTTGTTTTTGAACGAAAAGCAATATGTTTGTCCATTAAAATAACATCAAATTGATCAGAAATACAGTGTAGATATTGTTAATGTTGTAAATGACTATTGTAGCTGGAAATGTAATATCTACATAGGCGTACAGAGGCCCATTATCAGCAGTGAAGAGGCGACTCCAGGATGCTGGCCTTCTAGGCAGAGTTCCTCTGTCCAGTGTCTGTGTTCTTTTGCCCATCTTAAACTTTTCTTTTTATTGGCCAGTCTGAGATATAGCTTTTTCTTTGCAACTCTGCCTAGATGGCCAGCATCCCGGAGTCGCCTCTTCACTGTTGACGTTGAGACTGGTGTTTTGCGGGTACTGTACACTGTATTTCTGATCAATTTGATGCTATTTAATGGACAAAAAATTTGCTTTTATTTAAAAAACAAGGACATTCTAAGTGACCCCAAACTTTTGAACAGTAGTGTATATACAGTACCAGTCAAAAGCTTGGACACACCTACTCATTGAAGAGTTTTTCTTAATTTTTTACTATTATCTACATTGTAGAATAATAGTGAAGACATCAAAACTATGAAATAACACATATGGAATCATGTAGTAACCAAACAAGTGTTAAACATATCAAAATATATTTTAGATTATAGATTCTTCAAAGTAACCACCCTATGCTTTGATGACAGCTCTGCACACTCTTGGAATTCTCTCAACCAGCTTCATGAGATAGTCACCTGGAATGCATTTCAACTAACAGGTGTGCCTTCTTAAAAGTTAATTTGTGGAATTTATTTCCTTCTTAATGCGTTTGAGCCAATCAGTTGTGTTGTGACAAGGTAGGGGTGGTATACAGAAGATAGCCCTATTTGGTAAAAGACCAACTCCATATTATGGCAAGAACAGCTCAAATAAGCAAAGAGAAACAACAGTCCATTACTTTAAGACATGAAGGTCAGTCAATGCAGAACATTTCAAGTACTTTGAAAGTTTCTTCAAGTGCAGTTGCAAAAACCATCAAGCACTATGATGAAACTGGCTCTCACAAGAAAAGGAAGGAAAGGAAGACCCAGAGTTACCTCTGCTGCAGAGGATAAGTTCATTAGAGTTAACTGCACCTCAGATTGCAGCCCAAATACATGCTTCACAGAGTTCAAGCAAAAGACACATCTCAACATCAACTGTTCAGAAGAGACATGAATCAGGCCTTCATGGTCGAATTGCTGCAAAGAAACCACTATTAAAGGACACCAATAATAATAAGAGACTTGCTTGGGCCAAGAAACACGAGCAATGGATATTAGACCGGTGGAAATCTGTCCTTTGGTCTGATGAGTCCAAATTTGAGATTTTTTATTCCAACCGCCATGTCTTTGTGAAACGCAGAGTAGGTGAACGGATGATCTCCGCATGTGTGGTTCCCACTGTGAAGCATGGAGAAGGAGGTGGGGTGGTGTGGGGGTGCCTTGCTAGTGACACTGTCAGTGATTTATTTAGAATTCAAGGAAGACTTAACCAGCATGGCTACCACAGCATTCTGCAGCAATACGCCATCCCATCTGGTTTGCTCTTTGTGGGACTATCATTTATTTTTCAACAGGACAATGACCCAAAACACACCTCCAGGCTGTGTAAGGGCTATTTAGCCAAAGAGAGTGATGGAGTGCTGCATCAGATGACCTGGCCTCCACAATCACCCAACCTCAACCCAATTGAGATGGTTTGGGATGAGTTGGACCGCAGAGTGAAGGAAAAGCAGCCAACAAGTGCTCAGCATATGTGGGATCTCCTTCAAGCATTCCTCATGAAGCTGGTTGAGAGAATGCCAAGTGTGCAAAGCTGTCATCAAGGCAAAGGGTGGCTACTTTGAAGAATCTCACATTTTAAATATATTTTGATTTGTTTAACACTTTTCTTGGTTACTACATAATTCCATATGTGTTATTTCATAGTTTCTACATCCACTATTATTCTACAATGTAGAAAATAGTAAAAATAAAGAAAAACCCTTGAATGAGTGTCCAAACTTTTGACAGGTACTGTAAATATATATATATATTTGCATGTTATTTTGGCATTAATACGTGTCACATATGAGTTTGAAACAATTTATAAAATATATATTGAGTTAATAAAGCCGCATACAAACATGGTCTCTTTTTTGCTTTCTTGGGTAAGGCAGCTCCAAAATGCAGGTAATTCAGCCTAGCTCAGTGCTTTCTGTGGTGGAGGGGCAGCTAGTGGAAAGTACAGAGCTTAGACGTTGATAATGTCTAGTTTCTAGTTTTCTGGCTCAGTGTTTTGTCACTCATGGGGACACTACGTCACTGCAGAATCTAGAGGGAGAGCTAGGCAGTTCAAGCCCCCTTGGGTGCAGCCATATATTTACATTAGAAGTGCCCATCCAAGAAGGCTCAAGGTCATTGGCCACAGATAAAATAACGTCAAATCACGTTATATCTACCGCAGCTTTGATTGGAATGATCATGTCAACGTCATACTTTCAAAATCCTAGCTAGCAAGCGAGATAAGCAGTCATCATCTTGAATCACGGTGACAATTTACTGGCATATGCTTTTCAATCCTTGTCATATGAAGATAAATTATAGATAAAACGCAATGGTGCTCATCGGCCATTGGACATAAACATTACTTAACAAGTTGGAAATCGCAAATTGGTTTGCGAGTGGTTAGGAAGGAATCAGTGGCTAAATGCAAGCATCGCAAAGCAATCACTATTTTGATTCCCCTGCCTGCTATTCGGTGGAGAGGGTGTGTGGTCCAAGTCTGGGTTTAGTGTCTCTTTTCCAAGTTTAAAAGGATAAACATTCTCACGCAACACCATGGGCCAGAAAAGGTTGAATAGATTGGCCATGCTGTCAATCTAGCATGACTTCTGCCGCTTTCAAAACAACTGGAAACTTGGAACTGGTAAATCTCAGACTTCCGTTAGAATGTTAGACTTTGATAACAAAGTTTCATGAAAGAATTTGCCCACAAGAAGGATCGCTGCGCCACCTTCCTGTTCAAGTGAGCACAGCACAACAAGGTTAAGTCCTAAAATGTATTGTTTGGTGCTGCATAAATGATGTAATATGCCAGAGAGATATGTATACTGTAGCTAAGGAAGCAATATTAAGTGTATGTTTTGTTTTAAGCTGTTAGAAGCCCATGTGCCTCACCCTAATAATGTGGTCCTTTTCCCCCTCATAACTTAGTGTACTGTTCTGACTTGGTGGTGCATATGTAGCCTGTAGACTGTTTTAGATCAATTGTACTTTACATTTTTTATTTTACCTTTATTTAACTAGGCAAGTCAGTTAAGAACAAATTCTCCTGCGGGGACGGGGGCTTTGGATTAAGAAGTAAAAAATAAATACAATATAAATATAGGACAAAACACACATCACAACAAGAGAGAGAACACAACACTACATAAAGAGAGACCTAAGACAACAACATAGCAAGGCAGCAACACATTACAACACAGCATGGTAGAAACACAACATAACAACATAATGATAGCAACACATGGTAGCAGCATAAAACATGGTATAAACATTATTGGGCACAGACAACAGCACAAAGGGCAAGAAGGCAGAGACAACAATACATCACACAAAGCATGGGAAACATGCTAGGAATGTGGAGGGGTTTGTCAAGGCCATGTTGTTTTAATGTACACATACATTCCTCCAGGGAAGGCAGGGTGTCCACTGTCCTGTCCAAATCTGAGCACCTACATGCTTTTGTCGTTTTTATGACTCAATGGATTTCATTGTTCAACGAGAAATTCTTCAATACAATTAAACATGATTGTAAAGTATAGCCTGCTCCCAGATCTGTTGGTGTTCTTGCCAACTCCATTGTTGTCATTGTCATGTTTGGCATGTTACTGAGTGACATGGAGTATGCATTACTGCACAAACAGACTGGCATGATTGCATTGTAAAGTATGCTATGTATTCCAAATCAATTATTACAGGCCTGTCTGGGTCGGCCCTGTACATGTGAAAGGGAAATCCTTTGAGGTATTCTTATTCAACGTGTAACCCATATGAGACTACCAATGAGTCTATTACAGGATTCCACTATAAACAGGTGCACAGGATGTCTGCCCAAGAACCTCTTTATAATTGTTCAATAAAACCAATAAAAGTGATGATTTGACTTCTGCTCAGTATTTTCACCTTTTAAAAACGTCTGATCTGGTCAAGGGTGTTGTCTGTCTCTGTGCTGTCAGTTTGGATGTTGTCTGCATTGCAAATGATGGAACTGAAGATAAGCTTTTCAGGAGATTTGCATGTTAAATAGGCTGTGCCTGTCCTTGTAGATTGCGACTGTGCACACGTGCAGAAGTCGCAACAACAAAGCATCGACTAGCATTAGAATTAGATTCCATTTAGACTCGCCTAACCAAGTGTACACTCTCATATTTGAGGTTATGGCGGCGGATGAATGGCACAACACAATGGGCCTCAGAATCTCATCACGGTATCTCTGCATTCAAATTGCCATCGATAAAATGCAAATTTGAGTGTGTAGCTTATACCTGCCCAAATTTGTGCACAGAGAGAAATACGCTTTTTGTGCATATGGAACATTTCTGGGATCTTTATTTCAGCTCATGAAACATGTTACCAACACTTTACATGTTACATTTTTATTTTTGTTCAGTGTAGCATTAGCGCAATGACTGGAAGTCTATGGGTATCTGCTAGCATGCTTGTTAAACTACCTCTGACTTCCTTCATACCGGACACAGACATAAAAATTGTATCTACGAGCTCATCTGACTCGCGGAAGTAGATATAGGGCATCATTGCCTAAATTCCGAAGTATCCCTTTAATGACCAAACTTTCCATAGTAGCGCTGCCATTAAGATGTTGAATGTCCATACAGGGCAGTACATTTGTCATTATAAGGACTGGCAACCCCATCCATACATCTGGTAGATTGGGGTGTGGTTATGAATAAG
Organism: Salvelinus alpinus; assembly: GCF_045679555.1. Classification (NCBI taxonomy): domain Eukaryota; kingdom Metazoa; phylum Chordata; class Actinopteri; order Salmoniformes; family Salmonidae; genus Salvelinus; species Salvelinus alpinus. Next base: position 39,406,896 of record NC_092089.1, on the reverse strand, counting down.
AAGGGGTGAAGAGGCTGAGGTTCACTACATGACCAAAAGTATGTGGACACCTGTGTGTCAAACATCTATTTCCAAAATCATGGGCATTAATATGGAGTTGGTCCCCCATTTGCTGCTATAACAGCCTCCACTCTTCTGGGAAGACATTCCACTAGATGTTGGAACATTTCTGCAGGGATTTGCTTCCCTTCAGCCACAAGAGCATTTGTGAGGTCAGGCACTTGCTTCCTTTTAGCCACAATAGCATTAGTGAGGTCGGGCACTGATGTTGGGCAATTAGGCCTGGCTCGCAGTCGGCGTTCCAATTCATCCCAAAGGTGTTCGATGGGGTTGATGTCAGAACTCTGTGCAAGCCAATCAAGTTCTTCCACACCAATCTTGATGAACCATTTCTGTATGGACCTCGCTTTGTGCACGGGAGCATTGTCATGCTGAAACAGGAAAGGTCCTTCCCCAAACTGTTGCCACAAAGTTGGAAGCACAGAAACGTCTAGAATGTCATTGTATGCTGTAGCATTAATATTTCCCTTCACTGAAACCAAGGGGCCTAGGGCGAACTATGAAAAACAGCCCAGATCATTATTCCTCCTACACCAAACTTTACAGTTGTCACTAAGCATTCATGTAGGTAGCGTTCGCCTGGCATCCCCCAAACCCAGATTCATCCTTCTGGACTGCCAGATGCTGAAGAGTGATTCATCACTCCAGACAACGCGTTTCCACTACTTTAGAGTCCAACGGCGCTGAGCTTTACACCACTCCAGACGACGCTTGGCATTGCGCATGATCTAAGGCTTGTTAAGTCGTTAAAATGTTAAACATTTTACTTTAAAATAAACATTTTATTAGGAAATGTATCAGATTGAGCATAATTAGGATCTTGGTTTATGACATATATACAAAGCGAAAACGTACTCACAGATATTACAGTAATTTAAAACAAAGGCTCTTTAAATCAGATTTCACAAAAATACAAAGACAATGTGCAGAAAGTTAAGCTCCACTCAGTGCCATGTCTCCAACAGCAAACTAAATATTACAGACTTCTTCAAACTTCTTAATCGTGTGAAAAACATAATAATTTTCAATCAGAACCTAAAATGAATGAATAAAAACTGTATTTAATAATTATAGGCAAAGGTTTTGATTTAGATGAGTCATGATGATAGACCGGTCTTGATATATAGGTGTGTGTGTGTGTCTGCTCTCTAAGCTAAAACAGTCAGCAGAACAGGATGATAGTCAGCCCAAAGAGGATGGAGCAGAGTAGAGCCGGGCCATCTGAACAACTCTTCTCTCTCTCACAGGTTTCTGGTTTACTCATTTTCAAACTTGCTGTATGGGTGGTCAGAGTCAGGGACAAGACCTGTAAAAACAAATACAGAGAGAGAAATAAAAAGGAAAGATGGGGAACATTGAAAAACAGTGATTAGAAGCTGTTACGTTATGACTGGGCTGTGTAGGGGTTGTACAGAGGCTGTCAAGAGCATAGAGATCCTATTACATTACTAGAAACATTAACCCTCAAAGTTCCAGAATGTGGTCAAAATGGCAACCTTATATTGGTCAGGGAAAAATCCAAACGAGTCTAATTGGAATGAATGGCAGTAGAGGCATAATCCTGATATGTGATATTAGAAATTGTGTTATAGAATTGTCTCCCGAAAATACTGTCATAATTATAAATACAGTTTATATTGGGATTTATACAAATGTTATGTTTAAATAGCCTCTAAAATATATGCAAACAGACCATAAATGTCAAATGTTTTGTTATCTTGGAAAACTATATGATATTTGTATTTTTTTATTTAACTAGGCAAGTCAGTTAAGAACAAATTCTGATTTACAATGACGGCTTACCCCGGCCAAACCTGGACGTCCAGGTTTGGCCGGGGTAAGCCGTCATTGTAAATCAGAATTTGTTTGGTACAGCCTGGATTCGAACCAGGGCCTCTTGCACTGAGATGCAGTGCCTTAGACCGCTGCGCCACTCAGGAACCATAATGATAAAATCAGTACTTGTTGCATTTACAACTTGTCTAAGACCTATCATCAACTGATAGCAGCCAGTGCATGGCTGTGGATTGACTGCATTGTTTGAATGCAATGTTGGCAAATTGGTAGTTAAGTTAAAACCCTAATGGAATCATTCCTCTAAAACGGCCTGGCTGGCTAGCTAGCTAACAAACATACAGTGCAGATAAATTATTCAAATTCATTATTTTACACAATATCTTAACACAGCACTGGCAAACCATGGTTGATCAACTCCCTGACAAAATGGCTAACATTTTCCCATCATAAGAAGGTTCATGTTCATCATGGTATTATACAGTGGGCTCCAAAATGACTGGCACCCCTGACTGGCAATGCACAAACAATACTTCAAAAAATATAAACTGTAAAATTATAGAGATAAACTCAAAATACCAACATGTGAGAAATACTGTACTTTATTAATGTTTCAATGGAACCCACCAAAATCATACAATTATTTAATACAAAATACATTTCACCAAAATCAAGGTTTCATAATTATTGGCACTCCTCATTTAGTACTTAGTGCCACCACCTCTGACAGGGATAACAGCATGGTCTTTTCCTGTAATGTTTGACAAGGTTAAGGAACACATTTGGAGGGATTTTGGACCATTCCTCTATGCAGATCCTTTCAAGATCCTTCACATTCTTGGGTTTGCGCTTATCAACTGCCCTCTTCAACTCAGCCCACAGGTTTTCGATTGGATTGAGGTCTGGCGACTGAGATGGCCATGGCAGAACATTGATTTTGTTGTCACAGAACCATCTGTGTGGATCTTGAGGTATGTTTTGGGTCATTGTCTTGTTGGAAAGTCCACATACGGCCAAGTCCCAGCCTTCTGGCAGAGGCAACCAGATTGTCAGCCAAAATTGCCTGGTACTTGGTGGAATTCATTATGCCATCAATCTTAACCAGTGCCTCTGGACCTCTGGAATTAAAACATCACTGACCCACCACCGTATTTCACCGCGAGTATGAGGTGCCTCTCCTCTGTTTTGACGGCAAACATGCCGATGCTGTATCTGACCAAAACGTTTAATTCTGTTCTCATTTGACCAGAGCACCTTCTTCCAATCATAATTTAAATGACGTTTGGCAAACTAAGCGCTTGCGTCTGTGTCTTGGGGTCATTAAGGGCTTTCTTCTGGCAACCCTTCCAAAGAGCCTGTGGTTGTGGAGGTTGCGTCTGTTAGTGCTTTTTGAAACCTGGTGACCCCAAGACGCCACCAAGGCCTGCAATTCTTTCACAGTGATTCTTGGGGATTTTGTTGCTTCTCACGATCCTCCTCCCTATCCTGGGGGCCAAAATGCATTTACTTCCTCTACCCGTGAGGTTTTCATTTGAATTTTTTTATAATTGCCCTGAGAGTGCTCCGTGGTATATTCAATCGTTTGTGGATCTTCTTGTAGCCATTACCAGATTTATGAAGGTCTACAACCATCTGTCCCTTTTGAACTGCCAGTTCTTTTCTTTTCATGGTGTTGGATGACAAAGGGATATTGATGCGTGTTACCTCATTTTTATACCCTAGTGAAAAAGGAAGTGATGTAATGGCTCAATATAGTTCCTTAATAACACTTAGATAAACTTAAATAAGTGGTATTTAATTCCTGGTTTAATTTTGGTAGATGTTATTTACAATAATATTTAAGGGTGCCATTAATTGTGAAACCTTGAGTTGGAGGACATTGATATTTAATTAAATCAATTATTTTGTTGGGTTCTATTGAAACATTAATAAAGTACAGTATTTTTCACATGTTGGTATTTTGAGTTTATCTCTATAATTATATTGTTTACATTTTTTTGAAGTATTGTTTGTGCATTGCCAGTCAGGGGTGCCAGTCATTTTGGAGCCCACTGTATATAGTTACACTGTCTAGGGGTTGTACAGAGGCTGCCAAGTGGGGATTGTACAGAGGCTGCCAAGGGGGGATTGTACAGAGGCTGCCAAGTGGGGATTGTACAGAGGCTGCCAAGGGGGGATTGTACAGAGGCTGCCAAGGGGGGATTGTACAGAGGCTGCCAAGGGGGGATTGTACAGAGGCTGCCAAGGGGGGATTGTACAGAGGCTGCCAAGGGGGGATTGTACAGAGGCTGCCAAGGGGGGGAGGGGGGTTGTACAGAGGCTGCCAAGGGGGGGGGGGGTTGTACAGAGGCTGCCAAGGGGGGGGGGGGGTTGTACAGAGGCTGCCAAGGGGGGGGTTGTACAGAGGCTGCCAAGGGGGGGGGGTTGTACAGAGGCTGCCAAGTGGGGGGTTGTACAGAGGCTGCCAAGGGGGGGTTGTACAGAGGCTGCCAAGGGGGTGATTGTACAGAGGCTGCCAAGGGGGTGATTGTACAGAGGCTGCCAAGGGGGGGGGTTGTACAGAGGCTGCTAAGGGGGGGGTTGTACAGAGGCTGCTAAGGGGGTGATTGTACAGAGGCTGCCAAGGGGGGGGTTGTACAGAGGCTGCTAAGGGAGGGGGTTGTACAGAGGCTGCTAAGGGGGTGATTGTACAGAGGCTGCCAAGGGGGGGGTTGTACAGAGGCTGCTAAGGGGGGGGTTGTACAGAGGCTGCTAAGGGGGGGGTTGTACAGAGGCTGCTAAGGGGGGGGTTGTACAGAGGCTGCTAAGTGGGGTGATTGTACAGAGGCTGCCAAGTGGGGGGATTGTACAGAGGCTGCCAAGGGGGGGATTGTACAGAGGCTGCCAAGGGGGGGATTGTACAGAGGCTGCCAAGGGGGGGATTGTACAGAGGCTGCCAAGTGGGGGGTTGTACAGAGGCTGCCAAGGGGGGGGTTGTACAGAGGCTGCTAAGGGGGGGGGGGTTGTACAGAGGCTGCCAAGGGGGGGGTTGTACAGATGCTGCTAAGGGGGTTGTACAGATGCTGCTAAGGGGGGGGGGGGGTTGTACAGAGGCTGCTAAGGGGGGGGGATTGTACAGAGGCTGCCAAGTGGGGGGTTGTACAGAGGCTGCCAAGGGGGGGGTTGTACAGAGGCTGCTAAGGGGGGGGGGTTGTACAGAGGCTGCCAAGGGGGGGGTTGTACAGATGCTGCTAAGGGGGTTGTACAGATGCTGCCAAGATGATGGGAATGTGGTGCAGGTCACTAGGTGTTGTTTGATCTCTGAGGATTGACTGAGTGAAAGGCACACACACACACACACACACACACACACACACACACACACACACACACACACACACACACACACACACACACACACACACACACACACACACACACACACACACACACACACACACACACACACACACACACACACAGCTTGTTTGAGTAGCAGACAAATGCCAAGCGGTCCCTAATGTACATAGACTTCAGTAAGCAGGGGGCATGTGAAGGAGACCACCATCCATCACTCTGTCATGTTGTCCATAAAGAAATTCACAATTGATGTGGAACTGCAACCGAGACATTAACACATACACACACCTCGAGAACGGCAAGGCAATGTATGGAAAGATATCAAACTTGACAACACATCAATAACAGAGAAATATTCACTAGGAATAGTCATTTTTCAGAGAGCTTTAGAGTTATGCTACCCCCCTCTCACACTTAACCAGAAGCAGATGTCTTCATACAACCCCCCTCTCTTCAGTCCCAGGGTCAGAGGCCTAGCATAGAGCAGAGGTTACAGTATCAGACCCCAGAGACACTCTGCCCTGCTTGTATCATAACACCCATAATTCCTATAGACTGACTAAGGACTGAAAAATGCCGGTGACTTTCCCAAAAATCCTAGTTTTTCCAAAAACGTCAGTTGGATAATTCCTGAAATAAGGAGGGAATAAGCAGGAAGTCCGGAAATCCCACCCGCATTTCGGTCAACCCCTGGGACTGACTGCAGTGCTCATATCTCCCATCCTTCCTATTCACCCCAGGGAGCCCTCTGCCCTACAGACTGCTGCTCATTCCTAGTCACCTCACCTCTGTGCTCCCCCCACTCTCCTACACTGTCTGGCATACTGAATAAACCAGCTAACCGAGCCTTACGGGTTGTTACAGTATTCAGAATCAAGATATGACCTGAGACCGAGTTGGTCTGTGTTTCTGTATCAATGTTTCAACATGGGGAACTGTGTGCATTGTGCTGACCTGTATTAACATGCAGACGGTAATGAGATGCCCAATATCTGACATCCAAAGTGTGACGCATCGTGTTAGAATTGATTTCGAGAGACTTGAGGTAGAGGAACCAATATGTGGGCTGCTTTGGGACACGTTCACTACGCTGAATAATGCATTAATGTGACCGAGGATGGAAATTCAATAAGCAACACCCTAGAAAATATGGAAATGGACGGCCCTATGGATCGAGGACAATGAATGCTGAATGCTCATCCCATTACACCCATGTAAAGTACATCAGGTCACAGAACAGTAAGAGGCTTGTAAATGTACAGTCTCAGAAGACTAATTGCATAAGAGGTTAGAGGGAGTCCTTGGTTCATATTAGATAGAAGATAAGTTGCTAGTAAAAAGTTGAGACATACCGTTGTATAAATGTATGTAGTTCTGTCCTTGAGCTGTTCTGTATCACGTTTCATGTTTTGTGTGGACCCCAGGAAGAGTAGCTGATGCTATGGCAACAGTTAATGTGGATCCTAATAAAATAGCTAAAATAATGATACGTACCATACTTCTTGCGGATGTCATCATGCCTCACCTTCCTCTCCACCTTCCTGTCAGAGTAGAGGACAACGCTAGTCATGTTCTATCACACAGTAACATGACAACAAGCAACACTGGAACATGTAATAACCCGCTAACAGAAGAACACAGCGCAGGATAATGAACATTAGGACATGAAGGATTTATAAAGTCTTCTCAGTCAGTACTTCTGGGTAATGTAGGATTTATAAAGTCTTCTCAGTCAGTACTTCTGGGTAATGTAGGATTTATAAAGTCTTCTGTCAGTACTTCTGGGTAATGAAGGAGATTGTGAATACAAGCCTCATACTTTATAAACCACCAGTCAGTGAGCACTGTTACATGCACACAATTACACAATTATTGTGGATAGTCAGATTAATATAATAGTTTGTTAAAAACGTTGACATGTTTTGCAAGAAGAACGATTTCCCAAATAATCCTGTTTACATGGACACGTCTGAACGGGACTTTTGATAAATGCAGAAAATAGCCAATCCCAAAAAGAATTCTACCACAGCGACCATGTTATTTTTTCGAAGCCTATTTGATTCTGAGTTAGGACGTATAAAGTTTGTATGTGAAAATAATTTCTAAGATGCATTCTTTCAGTTTTTCCAAACTCACTTCACTCGTGCATAAGAGGGAGGCTTGTGCTGGCAAATGTGCAGATCAATTACACCGCTGGAACACGGATTAAACTGTTTACATGTCCTAATAACTCCAGAGATTGCTCTGAAAACCAGGTGTTATAATCTGCGTATGCTTACTTTGATTTAAACCGTATGCTGATTAAGCTAAGCAGACTAAGGTGTTTACATGACTATTGCCATACTTGGCCTACTGCCATAATCACTTTAATATCCAATTATTATTGTGCATGTAAACGTACTCAGTCAGTGGGTGTTTCTGCTAAACTTGTTACATGTTGTTTCACACTGCCGCTTTTAGCACCTCAGCTTTCTCACCAGTGACACTTCACAGTTCCTGCACCATACTCCCCAGCCTCCTCAGAGGAGCCCCGCTTAATGGAACAACTTTGCCCAAGCTGCAAATACCTTTTCAAGTCAACTTACGGACTGCAGTAGCGGAGATATCAAATATGGTTGTCAAAAGCAATCAATAACAAAAGTGGCATCTATATCTGTCCTCTACAAACAAAAAGTTGACTCCACCCTCAATCTTGCTGAACGAAGCTGCCATGCCTTAAAGTGGCAGCATTAAGCCTTTAGACATCTGACATAATTTAAGGCAGCTTTAGTGTCATTGTTTACCTCTCCATGGCCCCTGATAGAGGCTCGTAAACAACAACACGCTGTGTTTTACACCGGCATGGCCAGCAGTAGGTGAAATACGAGCACAGGGCAAGCTGAGGAGCCTGCCATCGCTCTAACTTTATGGGGGACACAAAGGAGGCAGGGAGGGGAGGTGGTTGTGATTGTTTTGTTGGCCCCTCCAGGGACGTAAATTCACTGGGTCCCCAGTGGCAGTCCCATACAAAGACAGACAGTGTAAATCAGTCTGGGCTCTTTAATGCCAGGTAGTGATCTTGGGAGCAGCAATCAGCGGAGGCAGGCAGGCTGACAACACAGGGAGCAGAGGCTGTCCTGACCACCATCTGTCTCCCCCACCTCCCTCCCTCTCAGCTGACTGACTCCCACATAACCATGCACGAAGGCAACAAGTAGGAGGGGAGGGTGAGCAACCGGAAGAAAATGAATAAGAGCGAGAGGGTTGAATACAATCTCAAAAGACTCAAGTGCACTCTGTCTATCTAAACTCGCTCTCTAACGCTGTCTTAGACCTCCCTAAACCCCTTGGTTTGATAAACTTAACCTAAACCCTGTGTTATTTCAATGGGACATTCCCCAACATAGAGATACAGTAAGAGTCGGTGGAGTTTGGATGGTGTGGATGTGGTAACTTATGTCTGTTTAGTTGTTCTGTAGAACGTTCCCCATCTGTGGCTCAGATGACAGAGGGCTCTTAGCTGTGCCCTAACCTCTCCATCTGCAGACTCTGGGGACGTGCTGTAATCTCTCTAGAGGCTCCCTCCTCTCCCATGGTGCCTAAAACAGGCCTGGGTCCTCTCTGTTCCCATCAGAACACCAACACTGTCTATGTAGGTCAGTACACTAACACAGACTATAGTGGTTTGATCTACATCAGGAACTGACTGAGTGAATATACTCTACATTCCCTGGCTTGATAGAAGAACGGTTCACAGAGGCTGATTTAATTCAGAAACACACTGTGAGCCTAGACTCCCCAGTACACCACATGATAAACTTACTGTTACCGACAGTCTTTCTGCATGACTGACTGCTCACCACGTTAAACAATACATCAGGCTATCCTCGGTGGACGACAGGCGGGAAACAATTGAAAGGCTGAAACATTTATGTAAAGGGAGGGTTTCCAGACCAGCTTTAGTACACCGTGATTCAGTGTAGGAGGAAGTGTGGCTCAGAATCCCATTACTACCACTACACTACAAGATGTAGTAGCATGTTCTATACTCACCACACACTTATGACCTCATTATCAGCTGCTAAGGACTCAGAGCTGGAGTCAGTGATTACAATCCTCTCGGTTGGCGTTTGGACGGGCACACACACACACACAACACACACACACACAACACACACACACACACACACCACACACACACACTTCTCCTGGGGACGGTTCTGCTTGAAGAGCCGCAGGCACAACTCACCAACTGTTCAAATCCCCACCCCTGACAGAGAACGTCTCTATAGATGATCACCAGCAACAAAGTAGAAACCTCTGAATCTGACTAGGTAGCTGTGGGAAGCGCTTTCGATCATTGAAACGGATACAAGCACCTCCCCAAAAATCTAAGCAACTAACAGTGTGGGCTCACACAAATGATTGTGTTGATAAAATGGGGCATCTTTTAGTAGTGGTTTGAAAGCTAGTGTGAAGCAGAGGGTGCGATAACTAAGGAATCCTTACCGTTCATCAGCACGCTGTCTGATCTCCTCTCTCCTCCTGGCAAACCTCTCCTCATCTCTGTCTGGCCTGGTGAGACACAAAGACAGAGGCAGCGTTACAATCACCTTGAAACATCACAGTTTACAGACAGAGACACACTAGCACAGATTGGTCTGAGAACACACTTTCTTTGTACAGTATATGATATACTTTGTCTCCAAGTGGAAATGAGACTTGGATAGTATTCCTTGTCAACAATAACACTGCGAGATCTGTTGTATAGAACGGCTGTTGCTGTTGCTCTTCACGTTGCATAGATGCTGCCAACAAGAAGTAATCCTGTATCCTGTTATTCTGCTGCTTGTGTTTAATGCAAAAAGTGAGGCTGCTGTTGTGTAAGCTTGGAAAGGGGAGAGGTTCTGACAGGTGAGAGGTTCTGCTGGGGAAACGAGAGAGGTGTCATCTTTGTTAATTGGATGTAATCTTAAAATGGAACAAATAATTTTGCCAATATATGCAGAGGCATTCCAATGATTGGGAGGTGAGAAATATGAACTGTGTGAGCGTCTGTAGAATTTCATTTCGGACAGACATGTTGTTTCATCTTCACGGCCTTCATGTTTAGTTAGGATAGATGATTGAGCTGCACAGAGTGGGTGCATTTAAAATGGCTGCCAATCAGGGTGTCAGGCCAGCAAGCATTTGATTGACATGCCGTTTTAAAACATTCCGCTATGTAGTGACAGTTTCTTCTTCCTCCCTCCTAGAATCACATAACAAGCAGGACAGGATCACCATCCAGGACTGTACCTACCGGTTTTAATAAAAGGGTATAATCACTGTACATGGATGGTGCACGTGAATAGAGATTAGCATTTTGAATAATTTCATGTTGGATGTAACAAAGGATATGAGTAATTTCAGCACATTTATGAGGAGTCTGATATGGTTAGTGTGGAGGTTTTCCCAGGATAATGATCAAGACTGACTGATAAAGCCCTTGCCATTCTTTGCAAGTATCCCTTAATATTAGGTGAGAAAGGGCAATTCTGTGACATCACTTCCTGTATTACCCTGATTGACGTTTCTTGCAGCAACAGCAGCAGCAGCAACAGACTGCAATGCTGATGATGATGGTCCCGCCTAACACTGCCATGGCAATGATCAGAGCCTCGAAGTTCACTGGAAAAGAGAACAGGTCAAAGGTCAAGATATGAACAAACAACATGCTTCAAGTTTATTCGATTTTTAAGTGAATTTCACACACGTTCACAACACTGTCCTTTATCAAGAATGAAGAGAACATTTCATTATTCATGTGATTATGCATTTATTCTATCCTAATGTAGGTATATGACTAATAAACCCATGAGTAATCAAACAGATTCAAATTAGGGATGTATCAAATCAAATTTTATTAGTCACATACACATGGTTAGCAGATGTTAATGCGAGTGTAGCGAAATGCTTGTGCTTCTAGTTCCGACAATGCAGTAATAACCAACAAGTAATCTAACCTAACAATTCCACAACTACTACCTTATACACACACACAAGTGTAAAGGGATAAAGAATATGTACATAAAGATATATGAATGAGTGGTGGTACAGAACGGCATGGCAAGATGCAGTAGATGGTATAGAGTACGGTATATACATATGAGATGAGTACTGTAGGGTATGTAAACATAAAGTGGCATAGTTTAAAGTGGCTAGTGGTACATGTATTGCATAAAGATGGCAAGATGCAGTAGATGATATAGAGTACAGTATATACATATGAGATGGGTAATGTAGGGTATGTAAACATTATATTAAGTGGCATTGTTTAAAGTGGCTAGTGGTACATTTTTACATAATTTCCATCAATTCCCATTTTTAAAGTGGCTGGAGTTGAGTCAGTATGTTGGCAGCGGCCGCTAAATGTTAGTGGTGGCTGTTTAACAGTCTGATGGCCTTGAGATAGAAGCTGTTTTTCAGTCTCTCGGTCCCTGCTTTGATGCACCTGTACTGACCTCGCCTTCTGGATGATAGCGGGGTGAACAGGCAGTGGCTTGGGTGGTTGTTGTCCTTGATGATCTTTATGGCCTTCCTGTGACATCGGGTGGTGTAGGTGTCCTGGAGGGCAGGTAGTTTGCCCCCGGTGGTGCGTTCTGCAGACCTCACTACCCTCTGGAGAGCCTTACGGTTGTGGGCGGAGCAGTTGCCGTACCAGGCGGTGATACAGCCCGACAGGATGCTCTCGATTGTGCATCTGTAGAAGTTTGTGAGTGCTTTTGGTGACAAGCCGAATTTCTTCAGCCTCCTGAGGTTGAAGAGGCGCTGCTGCGCCTTCTTCACAACGCTGTCTGTGTGGGTGGACCAATTCAGTTTGTCCGTGATGTGTACACCGAGGAACTTAAAACTTTCCACCTTCTCCACTACTGACCCGTCGATGTGGATAGGGGGGTGCTCCCTCTGCTGTTTCCTGAAGTCCACAATCATCTCCTTTGTTTTGTTGACGTTGAGTGTGAGGTTATTTTCCTGACACCACACTCCGAGGGCCCTCACCTCCTCCCTGTAGGCCGTCTCGTCGTTGTTGGTAATCAAGCCTACCACTGTAGTGTCATCCGCAAACTTGATGATTGAGTTGGAGGCGTGCATGGCCACGCAGTCGTGGGTGAACAGGGAGTACAGGAGAGGGCTCAGAACGCACCCTTGTGGGGCCCCAGTGTTGAGGATCAGCGGGGTGGAGATGTTGTTACCTACCCTCACCACCTGGGGGCGGCCCGTCAGGAAGTCCAGGACCCAGTTGCACAGGGCGGGGTCGAGACCCAGGGTCTCGAGCTTGATGACGAGTTTGGAGGGTACTATGGTGTTAAATGCTGAGCTGTAATCGATGAACAGCATTCTCACATGGGTATTCCTCTTGTCCAGATGGGTTAGGGCAGTGTGCAGTGTGGTTGCGATTGCGTCGTCTGTGGACCTATTGGGTCGGTAAGCAAATTGGAGTGGGTCTAGGGTGTCCGGTAGGGTGGAGGTGATATGGTCCTTGACTAGTCTCTCAAAGCACTTCATGATGACGGAAGTGAGTGCTACGGGGCGGTAGTCGTTTAGCTCAGTTACCTTAGCTTTCTTGGGAACAGGAACAATGGTGGCCCTCTTGAAGCATGTGGGAACAGCAGACTGGGATAAGGATTGATTGAATATGTCCGTAAACACACCAGCCAGCTGGTCTGCGCATGCTCTGAGGACGCGGCTGGGAATGCCGTCTGGGCCTGCAGCCTTGCGAGGGTTAACACGTTTAAATGTTTTACTCACCTCGGCTGCAGTGAAGGAGAGCCCGCAGGTTTTGGTAGGGGGCCGTGTCAGTGGCACTGTATTGTCCTCAAAGCGGGCAAAAAAAGTTGTTTAGCCTGTCTGGGAGCAAGACATCCTGGTCCGCGACGGGGCTGGTTTTCTTTTTGTAATCCGTGATTGACTGTAGACCCTGCCACATACCTCTTGTGTCTGAGCTGTTGAATTGCGACTCGATTTTGTCTCTGTACTGGGACTTAGCCTGTTTGATTGCCTTGCGGAGAGAATAGCTACACTGTTTGTATTCGGTCATGCTTCCGGTCACCTTGCCCTGGTTAAAAGCAGTGGTTCGCGCTTTCAGTTTCACGCGAATGCTGCCGTCAATCCACGGTTTCTGGTTTGGGAATGTTTTAATCGTTGCTGTGGGTACGACATCGTCAATGCACTTCCTAATGAACTCGCTCACCGAATCAGCATATTCGTCAATATTGTTGTTGGACGCAATGCGGAACATATTCCAATCCGCGTGATCGAAGCAGTCTTGAAGCGTGGATTCAGATTGGTCGGACCAGCGTTGAACAGACCTGAGCGCGGGAGCTTGTTGTTTTAGTTTCTGTTTGTAGGCTGGAATCAACAAAATGGAGTCGTGGTCAGCTTTTCCGAAAGGGGGGCGGGGGAGGGCCTTATATGCGTCGCGGAAATTAGTATAACAATGATCTAGGGTTTTTCCAGCCCTGGTAGCACAATCGATATGCTGATAGAATTTAGGGAGTTTTGTTTTTAGATTAGCCTTGTTAAAATCCCCAGCTACGATGAATGCAGCCTCAGGGTGTGTGGTTTCCAGTTTACAAAGAGTCAGATAAAGTTCGTTCAGGGCCATCGATGTGTCTGCTTGGGGGGGAATATATACGGCTGTGATTATGATTGAAGAGAATTCCCTTGGTAGATAATGCGGTCGACATTTGATTGTGAGGAGTTCTAGATCAGGTGAACAGAATGACTTGAGTACCTGTGTGTTGTTATGATGATCACACCACGTCTCGTTAATCATAAGGCATACCCCCCCGCCCCTCTTCTTACCAGAAAGATGTTTGTTTCTGTCGGCGCGATGCATGAAGAAACCAGCTGGCTGCACCGACTCCGTTAGCGTCTCTTGAGTTAGCCATGTTTCCGTGAAGCAGAGCACGTTGCAATCCCTGATGTCTCTCTGGAATGCTACCCGTGCTCGGATTTCATCAACCTTATTGTCAAGAGACTGGACATTGGCGAGTAGTATGCTAGGGAGTGGAGCGCGATGTGCCCGTCTCCGAAGCCTGACCACGAGACCGCCTCGTTTGCCCCTTTTACGGCGTCACACAGGGTCGCCGGCTGGGATCAGATCCATTGTATTGGGTGGAAGGCAAAACACTGGATCCGTTTCGGGAAAGTCATATTCCTGGTAGGAACGATGATGAGTTGACGTTAATCGTATATTCAGTAGTTCCTCCCGACTGTATGTAATGAAACCTAAGATTACCTGGGGTACCGATGTAAGAAATAACACATAAAAAAACAAAATACTGCATATTTTCCAAGGAACGCGAAGCGAGGCGGCCATCTCTTTTCGGCGCCGATAACTATGTACAGACTGCACTGATGTTGATTGGTAGAGAAAGTCAGATATGCAGTATTATTTAATTAGACTGAGCAGTACCAGCCTGTGATTGAGTGATATGAAAAGCTCAGCTTGGCACTCAGACCACTATTCAACAATGCACCTTTGTTAGACATTACTGCCACCTGCTGGTGTGTTTCTGAAATTACAAGTGGGGTTTTATGTCAAGATTTTTGTACTTCCTAGATTTAGTTTGGACAAAATAAATGTTGGTCAAGAATTGTTGCATAATATTCTTCTTACCTTTGGGTTTTGAATGCATGAGTCACAAGTTGAGAAGGATTTAAACTGATTAGTAACTAGTTTGGACAAAGATGGTTGTTTCCAGATTCTCATGTCATAAAACATTGTATTCTTAATTAAATATGCCAATATGTGTCAGGGAGATTTTTAAATTTTTAATTTATTTAAATGATCATAACAACACTGTGGAATGTGTGTTATTCCTTATTATCTAGCCCTGGTATCTAACCCCATGGTTGTGCTCAGAAACCAGCCAGATACCGCATGCTGTTGTCATCTGTGGCCCAGAGGCCTGTGATCAGAGCCCCTGCAAGCAGCTTCAGCAGGCAGCCCCAGTGTGTGAGTGTGGATCAGTCAGTGGGGGGGCTCTTTAATCAACACAGAACAGCCAGAGGGGGCAGGCTGACTGACATCTACTAGGCCTGAATGAGCCACGGGCTGTTCACCCTGCTACCATCTAGAAGGCGGAGACAGTACAGGTGCATCAAAGCTGGGACCGAGACACAGGCATTAAACTCTAACTGTTTTAAAGTCCCTGAGAAGTTTCCTTCCTCTCTGGCAACTGAGTTAAAAATAATGCCTGTATCTTTGTAGTGATTGGGTATATTGATATACCACCCAAAGTGTAATTAATAACTTCAACATGTTCAGAGGGATATTCAATGTCTGCTTTTTTATTTTTTTACCCATCTACCAATAGGTGCCCTTCTTTGCGAGGCACTGGAAAACCTCCCTGGTTTTTGTGGTTGAATCTGTGTTTGAAATTCACTGCTCGACTGAGAGACCATACAGATAATTGTATGAGTGGGGTACCGAGATGAGGTGGTCATTCAAAAAACATGTTAAACACTATAATTACACTGACATTACGGAGTATTGTGTGTAGGCCAGTGACAAAATCTCTGCCTTTAACAAACAACCAAATGTAGAAAAAGTCAAGGGGCGTGAATACCTTCTCAGTGGCCTTTTTATTAGGAACACCACCCAGTTCACGAAAATGATTAGCTCCTACAGACAGTGAGTTACGTGGCCGTGGCTTACTATATAATGCAAGCAGACGCATTCCGTTATTGTTTGAACGTTAGAATGGGCAAAACGAGTGACCTAAGCGACTTTGAGCTTGGTATGATCGTCGGTGCCAAGCGCGCCCTTTTCCAGTATCTCAGAAACTGCCCAGCCTCCTGGACTTTACAGGCACAGTAGTGTCTAGGAATGGGGCGACAAACAAAAAACATCCAGTCAGCGGCAGTCCTGTGGGTGAAAACAGCTCGTTGATGAGCGAGGTCAAAGGAGAATGGCAAGAAATGTACAAGCTAACAGGCGGGCCACAAACAGGCAAATAACGGCACAGTTCAAAAGCGGTGTGCAGAACTCTTCGGTCCTTGTCACGGATTGGCTATTGCAGCAGACGACCACACCTGGTTCCACTCCTATCAGCTAAAAACAAGAAGAAGCGGCTCCAGTGGGAACACGAGCAGTACATGACCTCATCCTGCCTGGTGTCAACAGTATAGGCTGCTGGTGGTGTAATGGTGTGGGGAATGTTTTCCTGGCACACGTTAAGTCCTGTGATACCAATTGAGCAACGTTTTAACACCACACCTTGTAGAATCCATGCCCCGAAGAATTTAGGCTCCACCAACCACAATCAGATGTACTATTCTGTATTAATCTGACTGTTGCTATATTGACCTTAACAGACACCCAACTAAGCATGTGGTCCGCCATGGGCTGATGTGGGTACAGGGCAGGCTTTTGTTCTAGCAAAGTAGTAACACACTTGATTACACTAATTCATGTCTAAATCGAACACTACAATAAGTTGATGAGAATTAAAGCCTGCACCCATATCAGGAGGTCTAATGGGAGGTCACATCAAGTAAAACTTAATTTCACTCACCCCAACACACTCCCCATCGTGCCTGTGACAGTTTACACACTGCAGGTGGAGGCAGAATGTAGCTCACTGGGTAGTCTGTGCACGTGTCGTTGGTCATGCACCACAGGCACTGAGAAAAGACAAGGCACTCATCATTAGCCTATTACTTCAATTCTCAGAGTTGATATGTGCAGGATCACCTATTCCCTGTCTTCACCCATGTCCTTGACTGTGTCCATCAATTGATGTATTTCTATTAGTAATGGGGGGTGGTGAATTGATCATTACATAGAGTTATTCTTTTTGACGATATATCATATTGCATCGTTTTGACAATATCACAATATTACTTTTGTGCTAGTTGGCTGTACCTATACAAAACTCCAGTATCTTTCCTTCAAATATTGTTTTCAATATTTTTTAATTGGTAGCCAATTTGTTTACAGTACTTTATTTCCATAACTGCTCAAAACTTGTTTTCTCATGGTTCTCGTCCCTGTGCAGCAGACATATGGTGCACAATATGTTTGGAACATCGAATCGCAATACATTTGGAATAATGAGAATCATAATATATATCGTATCGGCATCTAAGTATAGTGATAATATCGTATAGTTAGTTCCCTGCTCTAATTTATATTGAATAACTTAAAATGGATTCAGACAGATTACTTGCAATGATGTGACCCTTGTACAAAATGGTACAAATTGACACAAAATATATATATATATTATTGAACATAGACCGAGTGATAACGTTAACTTAGTAGCGAAGGATATAGAGACTATAATGCTTTACAAATAGGAAGTGTTACATAATATTCTGCTTACCTTTGGGTTTTGAGTGCACGAGTCACAAGTTGAGAAGGCTTTGCAAGCTGAAATGAAAGGAAATGTCTGTTCTTATTTGAATTCAGTAAGTCTTTAGCTCTGCTAAAAACTAGGCTAAATCGCCATACTGTCTATAATTGTGCAGGTCACACCAACTCAAAGTTGATGATTTTTGCTAACCTCGCAAGCTAACGTTAGCTGATGACGCATTTCAGTTATAGTTAGCTAACTAGCCATCGAGACCTTGGAAGCGACATAATGCAAACAAATACATGTAACGAGCAATGACAATACTGAATGCTGTTGATACATTTCGTAACCAAAAATGTAGGAATAGTATCTTACAATTCAATGGCGTTGGCGTAGTACTAGTGTGACATTCTGCTCGGCTAACGAGGACACAGGTTACAGCCACAACAACAAGCAATGAGCTCATGATTCCTCTCTCTGTTTTAATCATGTTATGATGCTATTTTTAATTACTCTATCTAGCTACACCTTTCACTTTCTAAAGCAAGCAAAAACGTAACTCCTGAAGTTGCCAAGAGCGTTCTAGCTAATAATCTAAACAAACGACGGAGTTACTTCCTGGTTCTCTTCTAGGTTGAAGATACTTTCCATTAAAGGACAAAAAAGCACATACTGACACCTAGTGCAGGGCGCAGTACAAGCGAGAGTGCTCACATTATCCACCAGGTTGCGGTACAACACCATCAGTCTGGTACCTGCAGAGGAAAAAAATACGAATTGCCATTGTCATAAATTATCAGGGTAACTATCAAAACAGTTTCCCATTGAGATCTCACGAGGGTGAGATCTAATTTCCGTCGTCAGATTTAATATGCTTCTGTGGTTAGACTCCATGCCAATAAAGCCTTTTGGATGTAATTTAATTGAGCGAGATCAAGGTCATATGAATCTAATTCGAGTCTAATCTGGGTGACTTTCCCACTTTGCATCTGGCCACTGACGCGTTCACTCCCCACAGTGGTGAATTGACAGGTTAACTGTCGATCCCAACTCATGGTGGTAATGATGCAAGGCTCTCCTTGGAGCTCCCACCTGGCTATCTAGAGCAAGGGTTCTGGGGTTATATGTGCAACAGTAAAGAGAACAAAACTAGCACCTGCCACATTCATCTGTGCTACAGTAGAGATAACAAAACTAGCACCTGCCACATTCATTATTCCTACAAGGTCGACGCCCTAACAACAATGGCAAAAGATAATTGCTTTAATATGTAGAGCCAAAACGCTTTAGATCATTTAAACCAGGCCTAATTCTAGAGTGAATTGGTGTCTAATAGCTATCAATTGCCTTGTAATAACATGTTTTGAATGAATATATTCTCCAATGCCTATAAATAATTATGGATTTGATTATAATATCTTTGAGTGAAATACATCGCTGATCAATATACAGTCAAGTCAATAATTATTGGCACCCTTGATAAAGATCAGCCAAAAATAGTATATAAAATAAATAAATAATACAAATACTGAGATATACAGAATGCAATTTAAAAAATATATATTATTTCATACTAATACAATTGCTGATGGAAAAACTTTGTTTAACAAATAATTTGTAAAAAATCTAAAAAAGATAAGGGTTAAAATTATTGGCACCCATGTTTTCAATACTCTGAGCATTTTTCTAAAATGTTTTGTTAGATTGGACAACATGTTGGGAGGTATCTTAGACCATTCATCCACACAGAATGGTCAGATTACATGATAATAGAGCTCTTTGGCCACACACACCAGTGTGGGTTCGTGGACATTGAAAAACAGAAGCATGCAGAAATGTACCTGATATCTACAGTAAAGTATGGTGGTGCGTCTTTGATGTTATGTGGCTATTTTGCTTCCACTGGTCCTGTGGACCTTGTTAAGGTCGACGGCATTACGAACTTTACCAAGTAGCCTACCAGGACATTTTATGAAAAAACCTGGTTGCCTCAGCCAGGAGGATGTACAGTTGAAGTCGGAAGTTTACATACACTTAGGTTGGAGTCATTAAAACTTGCTTTTCAACCACTCCACAAATTTCTTGTTAACAAAATATAGTTTTGGCAAGTCAGTTAGGACATCTACTTTGTGCATGACACAAGTAATTTTTCCAACAATTGTTTACAGACAGATTATTTAACTTATAATTCACTGAATCACAATTCCAGTGGGTCAGAAATGTACATACACTAAGTTGACTGTGCCTTTAAACAGCTTGGAAAATTCCAGAAAATTATGTCATGGCTTTAGAAGCTTCTGATAGGCTAATTGATATAATTTGAGTCAATTGGAGGTGTACCTGTGGATGTATTTCAAGGCCTAGCTTCAAACTTAGTGCATCTTTGCTTGACATCATGGGAAAATAAAAAAAAAATCTGCCAATAACTCATGAAAAAATTGTAGACCTCCACAGGTCTGGTTCATCCTTGGGAGCAATTTCCAAACGCCTGAAGGTTCATCTGTACAAACAATAGTACGCCAGTAAAAACACCATGGGACCACGCAGCTGTCATACCGCTCAGGAAGGAGACACGTTCTGTCTCCTAGAGATGAACGGACGTTGGTGGGAAAAGTGCAAATCAATCCCAGAACAACAGCGAAAGGACCTTGTGAAGATGCTGGAGGAAACAGGTACAAAAGTATCTATATCCACAGTAAAACGAGTCCTATATCGACATAACCTGAAAGGCCGCTCAGCAAGGAAGAAGCCGCTGCTCCAAAACCGCCATAAAAAAGCCAGACAACGGTTTGCACCTGCACATGGGGACAAAGATCGTAATTTTTGGAGAAATGTCCTCTGGTCTGATGAAACAAAAATAGAACTGTTTGGCCATAATGACCATCGTTATGTTTGGAGGAAAAAGGGGGAGGCTTGCAAGCCGGAGAACACCATCCCAACCGTGATGGACGGGGGTGGCAGCATCATGTTGTGGGGGTGCTTTGCTGCAGGAGGGACTGGTGCACTTCACAAAATAGATGGCATCATGAGGTAGGAAAATTATGTGGATATCATGAAGCAACATCTCAAGACATCAGTCAGGAAGTTAAAGCTTGGTTGCAAATGGGTCTTCCAAAAGGACAATGACCCCAAGCATACTTCCAAAGTTGTGGCAAAATGGCTTAAGGACAACAAAGTCAAGGTATTGGAGTGGCCATCACAAAGCCCTGACCTCAACCCTATAGAACATTTGTGGGCAGGACTGAAAAAGCGTGTGCGAGCAAGGAGACCTACAAACCTGACTCAGTTACACCAGCTCTGTCAGGAGGAATGGGCCAAAATTCACCCAACTTATTGTGGGAAGCTTGTGGAAGGCTACCCGAAACATTTGACCCAAGTTAAACAATTTAAAGGCAATGCTACCAAATACTAATTGAGTGTATGTAAACTTCTGACCCACTGGGAATGTGATGAAAGAAATAAAAGCTGAAAGAAATTATTCTCTCTACTACTATTCTGACATTTCACATTCTTAAAATAAAGTAGTGATCCTAACTGACCTAAGACAGAGAATTTTGACTAGGATTAAATGTCAGGAATTGTGAAACTGAGTTTCAATGTATTTGGCTAAGGTGTATGTAAACTTCCGACTTCAACTGTAGAATCTTTCTATATCCTAGATGTTCTTTCTGCTCCTATGGACTAGCCTCTTCAATTCAAACCACAGGTTTTCAATGGGGATGAAATGCGGAGACTGAGATGGCCATTGCAAAATTTAGATTTTGTAGTCAATTATCCATTTCTTTGTGGATTTTGATTAGTGCTTGGGGTTATTGGCTTGTTGAAGATCCACTTGCGGCCAAGTGTCAGCCTCCTGGCTGAGGCAACCAGGTTTTTGGCAAAAATATCCTGGTAGGTTCCTGGTAAAGTTCATGATGCCATCGACCTTAACAAGGGCCACAAAGCCACACTGGTGTGTGTGGCCAAAGAGCTCTATTATCATGTCATCTGACCATTCTGTATGGAGGAATGGTCTAAGATCCCTCCCAATGTGTTCTCAAATCTCATGAAACATTTCAGAAAAAGGCTCAGTGTCATTATCCTCGCATGGGTAGGCTGCTGGAGTCCTGAAAACAGGAGTGCTTAACAGGGATGTTTTCACTTAATTAGAATTTCAGGGACATAATGACTATTTAATGACTATACATAACTCAGTCCTGATTTATGTATATAATGTTGAGAAAAACAACCTCGCCAGACAGGCCTTAGATACAAGACAAACACCCTAACTAACTGCATTAATAGTAGGCAGGGCGAAACAGGGTTATTTCAGACTGGCCAGTAAGCCTTGGCAATGTCCAGAGTTCCAGAGTCTGTACCAGACCAGATTCTCCAGTCATCAGTGTGCAGACCATGAGAAACTTTCATTTCCTTTCTCTGTCTCTCCCTCGTTCTTTTTCCCTTCCTGCTCTCTTCCCATCCTGCTGTCTGTCTCCCTCTCTCTCCCTGTCCTCTGGCTCAGTCGTGTGTTTCCAAGAGATAAGACCCTTGCTCATTTCACACATGAGCAGAGAAGAGTTTGGGGGTGGTTGGTGTGTGTGTACGTGTATGTGTGTGAGTGAGAGAGAGGAAGGAGAGAGGAAGTGGGAGAGTGTGAGTAGTGTACTCTAACTTGGAATCACAGCCTCTCCTCCCATTCTTTCCCCTTTCCCCTTCTCTCTCTCGTCAAAGAGGATGATTGGTTCTCCCCATGGGTGGGTGTGTTCACCAGACCAATTTGACAGATACTGGAGACGTGGTCCATCTCTGTCACTCTGTATCTTTTACAGATTCACCGTGTTCACTCCCAACACCAGGGATCAGATCAACAGTTGTAGTGCACTATACTAGGGATGATTAAGTGCATTTCCTTCATGTCTTGTATACAAAACTTCACAGCAATACATTGCACCAGGTTTCTGACAAAGGACTACCCGCCCCAACAAATCTACGCACTTTGGTTACTTGAATGGAAAGAAACCTCTCTCTCTCTCACACATATATATATTAATAGAGAGAGTAAATGTTGAAGAAGGACCTGCCAGTGCCCACAGTCGACTAGGCCTGTCGCATGAAGGCAGAGAGAGGACAGTGGCAGACACCACTTGAAAAGAGTTATTCATGCAAATACTACAGGTTAATGAAGAGCTTCACTGTCCTCCAAGCGCTTCCTTTGTCTCCCCAAGCTGTGTTGTTCTGATGAGAACCTGGTAGGAGGGGTGGGGGAAAGGAGGGAGGACAGAAGAGCTCACTGTGCAATGTTCATTCATACAGACAGACAAGACATTCAGATCCTCCGGGACCATGGTGAAGGTGCCACTACTGGGTATCATATAGAAACCTTAGGGGTTTTCATTTTAAGAGGTATGCTTGGTTGCTCTGTCTCATTTTTGGTTCGCTCTCTGAATACTGGACTCTGACCAGTCTTGTCATAGCTGGATGGCTAACAGTGAATCTGCCTCATCTAAGGTTTCACTATGCATTCAGAACTCTTATGCAACACATTACTTGATTATAAAATTCCAAGGATCCTAAAATGCTTGTCAATTCACTTCCTGAACTCGGAGGTCTAGCACTAGTCGGCTGTAGTGTCTTGAGATTTGGAATGAGAACCCTGAGGTTAACAGTGCACCAGAACCATAGAGAGTGAGCAGGGTTCCACTCCATTCAAAAGCCCCAGAGGACTACTGGAGGTGCAGAGGCTAATCAAAGTCTGGTTTGATGCTCTGGATGTTCAGTGGACTGCTCAATTTGGGGTATTGCAGAAACTGACCTTCTTCGGGACTTTACTTATGCAGCGCTAGTTGGAACTAGGAAAGTCTTACATTTCCGACATGCTAACTGGTTCTAGTTATACACGTGCCACGTTCAAACAGTTAGCAGGTCGGAAATTTCAGAGTTCCGACTAGCACGTGAACGTGGCACAAGAATATGAGAACTTGTTGTTTATCCACATAATATAAGGTTGGCGTAAAGAAAGTCAGTCGGCAGTGCGTTGGAGAAGGTGTGGTACAGTGTGTGTGTGTGTGTGTGTTCTTGTTATTAAATCAGACAGTAAATCAGGATCACCACCCCCCCTCAATACCTACATGTTTATACCACAGGAGGTTGGTAGCACCTTAATTGGGGAGGACAGGCTCATAGTAATGGCTGGAAGGTAATAATTGGAATGGTATCAAACTCATCAAGCACATGGAAACCATGTGTTTTATACCATTTAATTCACTCCATTCCAGCTATTATTATGAGCCATCCTCCCCTCAGCAGCCTCCTGTGGTTTATACAGCACATACTGTACATCTACAGGACAATATATGATTAAATATGAAATTGCATTACTGCCATATCCTCAGTGGAGTAATGAATGAATCCGTTCCGGAACTGGAGACATGGAGACAATCATTGATCTACTGTGAGCTATATATATCTGTCCCGGAGTCATATACAGATACAATATGTCTCTGGATCTGTGTATTTGTATAATAATAATAATACTGTAATAATAAAAAACACACATACAGCCATGAAATGGAAAAGACATATTGCTGCCAGCTTCCCTTCCTCTCCTTGCACCACTATAGGTGAGGCGAGACCCGTGAGACTCTCTGCAATAATAATGACAGTGCCAAACCTATCCTGACTGCTCTGCTCTGCTGTGGGTCTGGAGCCTGGTGTCTGAGGTACTGTACCTGGCTGAACACTGACTGACTCCTATTGCCCTCCAGCAAGGGACACTCCGACAGGCCCTCTACCCATCAGGCACCTGGGTGGCGGGGCAGCAGCCTGTCTATGTCTGTGGTGTAGGGTTATTACAGAGCTGCCAGCCACAGTGAGGCCGGTCTATGTCTGTGGTGTAGGGTTATTACAGAGCTGCCAGCCACAGTGAGGCCGGTCTACAGTATGTCTGTGGTGTAGGGTTATTACATAGACCGGCCTCACTGTGGCCGGCAGCTATGTAATAACCCTACACCACAGACATAGACCAGCCTCACTGTGGCTGGCAGCTCTGTAATAACCCTACACCACAGACATAGACCGGCCTCACTGTGGCTGGCAGCTATGTCTGTGGTGTAGTTATTAAAGAGCTGCCAGCCACAGTGAGGCCGGTCTATGTCTGTGGTGTAGGGTTATTACAAAGCTGCCAGCCACAGTGAGGCCGGTCTACAGTATGTCTGTGGTGTAGGGTTATTACATAGACCGGCCTCACTGTGGCCGGCAGCTATGTAATAACCCTACACCACAGACATAGACCAGCCTCACTGTGGCTGGCAGCTCTGTAATAACCCTACACCACAGACATAGACCGGCCTCACTGTGGCTGGCAGCTATGTCTGTGGTGTAGTTATTAAAGAGCTGCCAGCCACAGTGAGGCCGGTCTATGTCTGTAGTGTTGGGTTATTACAGAGCTGCCAGCCACAGTGAGGCCGGTCTATGTCTGTGGTGTTGGGTTATTACAGAGCTGCCAGCCACAGTGAAGGCTGTTTCTGTCTGTGGTATAAGGTTATTATAGAGCTGCCAGCCACAGTGAGGCCGTTCTATGTCTGTGCAATAGTGAGAAAGATGAATATGGTGCATATGGGTGCAATCATACGCCCACTTGATTGCCAGATTTTCTTTTATATCTATTCTGATCTGCCCCTTACTGCCTTAGTACTGCTGTTTTTACCAGAATATAACTAACTACAGTCGTCAATGCTGTTATTAATGAGAAAAATATATATACGGCTGTGCATGCATCAAGGATGCAGAAAAATCACCATCCCATCTGCCTCCATTTAATAAAGCCTACACTTGCTTGAACATTTGCTAACATTATATTTGGCTGTCATCTTTGCAAAATACCTATTTTGGATGCAGCAATTGTTTCAGCTAGAATGCTAACGGTCATTGATATATGCTGTAACAAAAGCTAGCCAAAAAGCCATTTTACTGGTTGAAGTTTAAGTTGTTTTTAAGTCTATTGCAGTTGATTCAGTTGATGCTGTTGACACAAACATTATGTTAAGCAGGACATTCATACGAGCCTTAAATTCCAATTATAATCCAGAGGTATTGTGAAATGCATTTATAAGCAACATGTAAATGGAGGCTTGTTTTCCCCGGCGCTCTTTGAGAACTCCCGTGTTCTGCCACCAACATGGCACGCGTTGCCCTCGTTTCCAAACACACAAAGTGGTCTATTTAACATTGTACTGGAAAATAATGGCTGGAAATTGGACTGAATCTCTTGGGTTTAAATCCAGAGTTCCTGATAAAGTATAAGGAATGGGAATAAGTGGAGGTGGAGTGGGAAAAAGAAAAGGACAACAATGATGGGTGCGTAATAAGAAAAGTGGACTCGTAGAAGATGATTGGTGCATAATATGAAAAGTGGACTGTATCTCATAGTAGAAGATGATTGGTGCATAATAAGAAAAGTGGGCTGTATCTCATAATAGAAGATGATTGGTGCGTAATAAGAAAAGTGGACTGTATCTCATAGTAGAATATGATTGGTGCATAATAAGAAAAGTGAACTGTATCTCATAGTAGAATATGATTGGTGCATAATAAGAAAAGTGGGCTGTATCTCATAGTAGAAGATGATTGGTGCATAATAAGAAAAGTGGGCTGTATCTCATAATAGAAGATGATTGGTGCGTAATAAGAAAAGTGGACTGTATCTCATAGTAGAATATGATTGGTGCATAATAAGAAAAGTGAACTGTATCTCATAGTAGAATATGATTGGTGCATAATAAGAAAAGTGGGCTGTATCTCATAGTAGAAGATGGTTGGTGCATAATAAGAAAAGTGGACTGTATCTCATAGTAGAAGATGATTGGTGCATAATAAGAAAAGTGGACTGTATCTCATAATAGAAGATGATTGGTGCATAATAAGAAAAGTGGACTGTATCTCATAGTAGAAGGTTGAAGATGAGGAGGGAAAAGAGAAAGAGGACAGCAATATGATTTGAATGATGCTCTCTCTTCTAAAACCAGCTCTCAAATTGAGCTGCGGAAGCTCCAGGTAAAAAGAGAAATACCTGTATAATTGTCTACCTTTAACAAGAGGGAGGACTGCACCTGTCAGTAGAGCTGTACTATAGAATGACATATGTTCTATCTGCCGTGCAGGAGGCTACATTCTTTAATGACCTAGCAATGTCCTTCCTGTCAGTTGTTGTACATTCATATACAGCATTCAGTAATTGAATAGACTATTTGATATGCTGCTCAGGTACATTCATTCATACTTGGATTCTTGGAGATCTTATGATCAAAATATCTCCATTGTACACATGAGTCACCCACATGAGACACGTCAATATGAGAAAGAAAGAACGAAGGAAAGACAGAAATGAGAGAAAGAAAGGACATTGCTATGGAATGTCAAGGTCTGGGGTTGAGAAATGCATCCTGTACATTCATTTATTTGATCTAAAAAGTACAATATGTGCTCTCACTTTATAAGCAGAAGAACAAATAACATTTGGTCACAATACATTCAGGAAACAAACACAATCAAGCAGGTTTTTATCTCCTTTGTCTTTGTATAATTTTTCTCTCAAAAGTCTTCCACCAACACTATTCAGCTCTGCCATTAACGGAGCTGCAGTAATGGGGGCCGAGAAAACGTGATTAAAGTGGTAGTGTGTGTGTGTGTGTGTGTGTGTGTGCGAGAGAGTGTGTGTGATATAAATTATGGAGTCATAAATCACGCTGTAGGGTGGGCAGAAAGGCATTAACATACACCAGTGACGTGCCAACAAACAACGGTCTAATTATTCGTCAATTACCTGGTTTAATAATGCATTTCCAGGGCCAGTCTGACGACCTGTCGCCACGGTGATGAGGATCATAATGGATTGGTTAATACGTGGGCACTGGGTTCTCAACGTGTACATTAGACACTGGGGAGGTTACATGTTGTCACAGAGAGGCGTCTCAGGGTCACCTTGCTACTGCAAGGAGGTGTCAGAGCTCTGAGTATGGCTGCCCCAAAGGGCTGTCTTCCACCTGCTCATTCAGAGAAAGACCAACTCAGTTTTCATAATTAAACCTTTTAGTGGTTAGATCATGGTCAAGGACAAAAAGGCCTGCACACTATATTCATCTCCTAATACCACATTTTAATTGTGACAATGTTTTGCTCCACAATGGATCTTTGTCAGGTAAAACATGCATGGTTTTAATCACACATTCTGTGACACCAACCAGTGTTTTTCAGCCATTTGATGGACACCTGACCTTATGCTAAAAGAAGTGTGATGCATGTCTGCTGGGTATTATTCTGTGGGTGAAGGCCTTGACAGACAGATCATGTAGCAGATAAATGGACTGCATCACAAATCAGATGTGGTTTCTTCTACTCTGAAAAGGTGTTATCATAGCTGACATTTCCCATCATACCGCAGGGCAGAATCAGACCTGGGTCTCTTCTACTCTGTCTGACAGGGCATCATACTGGTAGGTAGTGGTACAATAGCTAAATGGTGTTTTCTATTTACACACTGAGATGTGGTGCTGGCCACAGGTCAATGAGTTTCACCCTCGCATATACAAACCTTCAAAATAACACCACAAAACACTGTCTCGACCTGCAGGAGCAACCTCAATAGATACGGTTGGTTGCTGCAGTCTCAAAGCAATTGGCCAGCCAGTTTAAAATCAGCCCAGCCTTTTCTTATTTTTACTTCAAAAGACCAACCAGCACAACCAATCCAGCCAATCCAACCAATCCAGCCAATGCTATCCATTTAGATGCCCATGACAGACTACCATTACATCCAATCCAGTCCCACACCTTCAATGTTCCAAATGGTGGACCACCAATCAGGTTCCCGACCCTCCGATGCTCCCACTGGCCAACCACATCCAATCTGATTCCCGCCCCTCCCACACTCCCAATGGTGGACCACCACATCCAATCCGATTTGCGCCCCTATATCGACCAATCCACTTCCCGCCCTGTCGTTGCTCTCAATGGTGGACGACCACATCCAATCCGTCTGCTACCCCTTCAATGCTCCCACTGGAAGGGGAAATAGTACTGGTTATTTAATGCATTTTTTAATTGAAATTTTCCCACCATTTCTCCGCTTAGTTAATCCCCACGCTGGCCTGCGGGAGGATGATTGGCGTGTAATTACTGGCTGTTGGTACAGACAAGACCCAATATGTGCTTTCTCTACGGTTTCCCTCTTATTCTCTATCTCTATGATTCCCTCTCTCCATCTACTCTCTCTCTCTCGTCTCTAAAGCAGCAAGATCTCTTTGTTAATCTCCATTCTCTCCTCTCTCCACGTCTCTCTCTCCATCTCGTACCGTCCTCTCTTCCCCTATTCTTTTCCATCTGCTTCCTATTCTCTCTCTCTTTCCTATGTCTATCCTCAATTTCTCTCCTTTTTTCTTTCGTCGTGGCATTTCATCTTCTCTCTCCTTCCGCTATCTGTCTATCGGAGGAGATATCATCTCCCTAGGGAGTGTGTGAGTGGGTGTTAGTTTAAAAAATATATCTTTATTTCTCCTTTTTCCAGTGAGTGAGATAAGAATGGAAGAAGAACCGTTCGGTTTTCAGTTCGGTAATAATTTTCTGTCAATCTATCGAGGCTGGTATCAGGTCTGAGCCAAAGGGCGAGTTAAACTTCTCTGTTCATTCTGTTGAGGACACATGTTAATAAAGCAGGCCTGAGATAACAGTAATTACCTCTATGTGGATTCTGCTCCACTCCTCGCTGGGGACATACTGTACTGTACTGCACTGGGCTGGGAGAGACAGGTCTGCCTCTAGTCAGGCCGTTACGTCGCAAAGATTAATTTTTCATTAGAGTACACCCTCAGTGATACACCAAATGTAACATTCCGCCTCGCCTCACCCCCTCCTCCTCATCTCTCTTCCCTCCTCACCCGCCTCTCTCTAACTCCTTCTACCTCTCTCCCTCTCCCTTCTCTCCCATACCCCGCTCTCCACTCTTCACTTCTCTCTCCTCACTCCCTCCTCCTCACCTCACTTCCCTCCTCACCCGCCTCTTTCTAACTCCCTCTACTCCTCTCCTCTCTCCCCTCCCCCATACCTCTCTCCCCTCTCTCTAGTCTTCACTCTTCTCTCCTCACTCCTTCCTCCTCACCCACCATTCTATTACTCTGCTTCTCTCCCTCTCTCCCCTCCTCCCCTCCTCCCCCTCTCTCCCCTCTCTCCTCACCCCTAACCTCCTCTCCTCAACCCTCTTCCTCCCTCCTCCTCATCTCTCCATATTAGCATCGTCCTCAACTCTCCAACCCTCTTCCTCTCCTCTCTTCACTCGATCACTCCCTCTGCTTCTCTCCCTGTCTCTATCGCCTCCATATTAGCATAAGTAATTAGAGATTCCTATCTGCCTGCATGGGGTTGCCAATTTAAAATGAATATGTTGATCTCTTTGATTTGTTTGGATTTGGGAGCTGCCTGTCATGTACAATTAAGATAACGCGTAGGGGTGGTAGACTGGAGGGTGGGGGATGAGGGGCTCGGTGGGGGGGGTTTGCAAACCCCTCCTCTTAAACTGTTATCTCTTTTTATTTTTTGTTCCCAACTCTCCAGAGCTCTGTGAAGACTAAAGAGCTGTGGAGAGGAACAGAGGGCTGCTGGTGAATACTGAAGTATAGTGATTCTGTGGGGCCAGTGGCGGTACAGGAAGATGAATGGGGGTTGTGACACTGGCTCCATGTAATTCCATTGATTTAACTTCACAGGAAATCTGCAAGAAACACAGGGATCTATACCCACTTAAACTGACAAATAACACTTGCTTTAAATAAAGGGCCGTGCCAAAACAGGCGAACAGACTGAACAGTGCTCTCACACAGTTAAAGTCACAGCATTAAGTTTTACCCAATCAAAAAGCATCTGATTTGTAGACGTGAGAAAGTGTCAGTGGGAACTGTCATGGACCATGAATTCATTTTGACCTACTAAATGAACCCTTTGAACAAGTTCCACAAATGAAGTAAACACCTGCTTCCTCTTTCACCCCCAGCAAAATGAGGTAGGATAATTCACCTTTGATGTTAGTGAAGAACCTGAGTTTACTACCTGTGAAGACTTTTTCATCAGGCATACATATTACACACAGATGGCCGTCAATAAATAGATGGACATCTGACTCATGCTTGCACAACACACACACCACTTCTGTCACTGTAAAGTAACCCTGGGGCCGATTGTTGTTCAACACAAGAGATTTCTTCGACCTCGCATCTTCTGTGACTCCTACTTTGCATGAATGCCTCTTTCACGCTGGGGAGAGAAGGTCCTGTTCATCATTTGGAGATAATTTTTTCGATTTCATGCAGAGGGCCAACTGACAGTGTGTGTGTGTGTGTATGTAAAAGGAATGTGTGTGAGCATGTGTGCGTGCATATGTGCATGCGTGCGTGCATCCGTGCGTGTGTGTCTGCGTGCACGAGGCATGCTTATTAAACCTACTTTGAAAGGAGGAGCAGGAAGGCAGGCAAAACTTTTTTTTTTACTGTTCTGACAACATAATTTGCATTCTGTAATTAACTGTCTCTCTTGCTCTCTTCCTCCCCTCTTTTTTTACTCCCCTTCCCTCACTTTTCTGCAGGGGTTAGTGTCTGACGCTTCTCAGCCTGTGAATTAGGTCTGTGTTGCCCTGGTAACAGGTCTTTATCAAAGACCAACACACTGAGGTGGGAGAAAAGCCGACATCTGAAGAGTGTGTGTGTGTGAGTGTGAGTGTGAGTGTGTGTGAGTGTGGGTGTGTGTGTGTGTGTGTGTGGGTGTGTGAGTGAGTGAGTGTGTGGGTGGGTGTGTTTGCGTGTGAGAGTGTGAGTTTGTGTGTGTGTGAGTGTGTGGGTGTGTGGGTGTGGGTGTGTGTGAGTGTGTGGATGTGGGTGTGTGTGTGTGTGGGTGTGTGTGAGTGTGTGGATGTGGGTGTGTGTGAGTGTGTGGGTGTGGGTGTGTGTGAGTGTGTGGGTGTGGGTGTGTGTGAGTGTGTGGGTGTGGGTGTGTGTGTGTGTGTGGGTGTATGGATGTGGGTGTGTGTGAATGTGTGGATGTGGGTGTGTGTGAGTGTGTGGGTGTGGGTGTGTGTGAGTGTGTGGATGTGGGTGTGTGTGAGTGTGTGGGTGTGGGTGTGTGTGTGTGGCTGTGTGTGAGTGTGTGGATGTGTGTGAGTGTGTGGGTGTGTGAGTGTGTGGGTGTGGGTGTGCGTGTGGGTGTGTGTGAGTGTGTGGATGTGGGTGTGGGTGTGTGTGTGGGTGTGGGTGTTTGTGAGTGTGTGGGTGTGTGCGAGTGTGTGGATGTGGTTGTGTGTGAGTGTGTGGGTGTGGGTGTGTGAGTGTGTGGGTGTGCGTGTGTGAGTGTGTGGGTGTGGGTGTGTGTGAGTGTGAGTGTGTGTGTGTGGATGTGGGTGTGTGTGAGTGTGTGGGTGTGTGTGAGTGTGTGGATGTGAGTGTGTGGGTGTGGGTGTGTGAGTGTGTGGGTGTGGGTGTGGGTGTGGGTGTGTGGATGTTGGTGTGTGTGAGTGTGTGGGTGTGGGTGTGTGGGTGTGGGTGTGTGAGTGTGTGGGTGTGGGTGTGGGTGTGGGTGTGGGTGTGTGTGAGTGTGTGGATGTGGGTGTGGGTGTGTGTGAGTGTGTGGATGTGGGTGTGTGTGAGTGTGTGGGTGTGGGTGTGTGTGAGTGTGTGGATGTGGGTGTGTGTGAGTGTGTGGATGTGGGTGTGTGTGAGTGTGTGGATGTGGGTGTGTGTGTGGGTGTGGGTGTTTGTGAGTGTGTGGGTGTGTGTGAGTGTGTGGATGTGGGTGTGTGTGAGTGTGTGGGTGTGGGTGTGTGAGTGTGTGGGTGTGCGTGTGTGAGTGTGTGGGTGTGTGTGTGTGTGAGTGTGAGTGTGTGGATGTGGGTGTGTGTGAGTGTGTGGGTGTGTGTGAGTGTGTGGATGTGAGTGTGTGGGTGTGGGTGTGTGAGTGTGTGGATGTGGGTGTGTGTGAGTGTGTGGGTGTGTGAGTGTGTGGATGTGGGTGTGTGAGTGTGTGAGTGTGTGGGTGTGGGTGTGTGAGTGTGTGTGAGTGTGTGGATGTGGGTGTGGGTGAGTGTGTGGGTGTGTGTGAGTGTGTGGGTGTGTGAGTGTGTGGATGTGGGTGTGTGTGAGTGTGTGGATGTGGGTGTGGGTGAGTGTGTGGGTGTGTGTGAGTGTGTGGGTGTGTGGGTGTGTGAGTGTGTGGATGTGGGTGTGTGTGAGTGTGTGGGTGTGGGTGTGTGAGTGTGTGGGTGTGTGATTGCGTTACTGTTTTTTTTCTGAACTGGAAAGAATAGGAGAAAGAAAATGAAGCTGGAGAAACAATGACATTGGAGTTTCCAAAGCAGGTCGATTGCTGCAGGCAGGCAGGGTTTCAGAATAATTGCAGGTGGTAGGGCCTCTCTGATAACACTCCATCAATGCTGCCATGCCACTGCGACAGCCAGGGTCCTGCAGAGTAATGCTCATTCACAACTACAGCACTAACTTCCACCCCCCTTCTCAAATTCCTCTACAGAAATACTGAATTTTTTTAAAAAATTTATTTTTCCATTATTTTACCAGGTAAGTTGACTGAGAACACATTCTCATTTGCAGCAACGACCTGGGGAATAGTTACAGGGGAGAGGGATGAATGAGCCAATTGTAAACTGGGGATTATTAGGTGACCGTGATGGTTGAGGGCCAGATTGGGAATTTAGCCAGGACACCGGGGTTAACACCCCTACTCTTACAATAAGTGCCATGGGATCTTTAATGACCTCAGAGAGTCAGGACACCCATTTAACGTCCCATCCGAAAGACGGCACCCTACACAGAGCAGTGTCCCCAATCACTGCCCTGGGGCATTGGGCTCTTTGTTTAGACCAGAGGAAAGAGTGCCTCCTACTGACCCTCCAACACCACTTCCAGCAGCACCTGGTCTCCCATCCAGGCACTGACCAGGACCAACCCTGCTTAGCTTCAGAAGCAAGCCAGCAGTGGTATGCAGGGTGGTATGCTGCTACATAATAGCATGCCACTTCAATGTGTTAGTGCTGCAGAAACATGCTAGAAAACCCTGAAAACCAACTTCCACAATTATCGCTGCCTATACTAGTATCAACTATTAGAACTCACACTAACATTAACACTAGCTAATAATAAAAACATTTATAAAAAAAACTCTATTGATGTCTTGGCAGTGAAGTTATTTGTCACTTCTGTGTGAGTGTGAGTGTATCCCAACCCAGCAGTGGGTTTATCCCAGCCCAGATCGATCACTGCATAGTAGGGGTATCTGAACACTAAACAGTATACTGCTGTGAGTCCCTGTCTTTTGTCTGCTCCCTCCCTTCCCTCTGTGTCCTCTGAGTGGGAATGGAGGCATGGCCATTAGCCAGCGGCCAGGAGAGTGTCTCCATGTAATGGCTATTGAACGGGCCGCTCCACTCACAACGAGAGGTAATCAAAGCCCTGTATAATTACACACCTCTCTACTCCTCTCCTCACCTCCTAAAGACCAGCCATTGCGCGTTGAGCTCTCTACTTTATAATGACACAGGTAGAGGATGAGGCAGGGTGGAAGGTGGCTGGAGTAAGAGGAGGGGGGAAGTCACAGATGGCAATCATGTACCAATAGTGGAGGTGCATGAAGATGGCGGCCACCACGCACTTAACACAATTTTCTCGTTTGCTAAGTTCACTGTAAAGTACATTGCCCTCTGTTACTCTTTTTTGTATGTTCATTAGCACAGTTAACATGATCCCAATTTTGGTCCGAGACGACGACAATAAAATATATAAATGAAAAGGTAGATTGTGCTGGTTTATTGGTGCATTGAACCATGAAACACGCCATAGATTAAAAACTCTTTGAATAGTGCTAAAACAATGACGCCATATCTAAGTTCTGCCACCTTCATGCACGTTCGCCATTGCAAAGAAGCATTTGCAATTTAGTTTTATTATGAGTGGGTTGGCTAGTAAAGAAACAGAGCAATACTTCATCTCTTCTTCTGACCAATAGGCGGTGAGAGCACAAACAGTCTATTTGGACTTTGGCAGGGAATGGACTGGTACTGCACTCATAAACTAAGACGTAAAGGCTTCAAGAAAATTAAACTACTGATATAACATGGGCCCAAGGGCCTATAGAAAACCAGTCAGTGTGATTGGTAGGTCTGGCTATCTTGCCTCACAGCTTTCAGAGACTGAAGAAGGCCCATTAACCCTGACCAAGGCAGCTTGACTTGAGTGTTGATATTGTCATTAAACCAAATCCTTGCTTTCATGGACTGATAGGGTCTATAGTATGGCGTGCACGGCCATCATTTGAATCGTGGCGGTTCTGTGGTCACTAAGTGTTCTAACTTCATCGCTGACTTTGATTGGCATGCTGCTCCAGTCCCTCTCTATCATCTCTAATAGGATCAGGCCCTAATTAGAGGCCCTCCGCAGGACTTACACACACATTCTCTCTTTCTCCTCTTTCCTTCTCCCACTCCATCACAGATTTAGCATTTATATTGCCTATGATTATACCTTCCCAAGCATCCCGTTTATAGGGACTGTTGTATCATTTCAGACACACGCATTCACACTGATGTATCTGTTATAACATCAGCGTGGCCCCCTGTGAACCCAGGTCCCCCGAGCTGGCTTTGGTGCATTAGGGGCTTATTTGCTGATTCGCTCAATTCATTGTGTTCTATTGTTAAATATTTCAAAAATAGAGAAGGGTTTTCATACAAAAGAACTGTTAATACTCCCACTTCCCATGTTGACTTGAACTTGTTCACCCAGAGAGACCCATGAGTGATTGACAGGCTACCCAGATTATTTGCATTGTTCCCCCCACCACCTCTTTAACACTGCTGCTACTCTCTGTTTATTATCTATGCATAGTCACTTTAACTCTACCTACATGTACATATTACCTCAATTACCTCAATTATTGTTTACTTATCTATTTTTTACTTAACACTTAATTTTCTTAAAACTGCATCGATGGTTAAGGGCTTGTAAGTAAGCATTTCACTGTAAGGTGCGAATACCTGTTGTATTCGGCGCATGTGACAAATACAAATTGGTTTGATTTGATTTGATGTTTACAGGTTGTCCCTGAGAGACAGAGTGTATTTGAAGATAGGCCTGTTCTCTATGACAGGGAGAGAAGGTTTTCTTAGTCAAGTGGAAATCACAACAGGTGTCCTGCTAGGTTAAACAAGTGTCCTCTGTCCTCTCTAGTGTGCTCTCTCACACACTTCTCCTATGACAGCAGCACTTTGTCCATACTCACTCCCCTGTTGTCTCTCCTCTCTCTCTCTCCCTCTCTCTCCCCTCTCCCCCCTACTCTCTCTGTGTCTGTGTCTGTTTCTCTCCCTCCACTAATCATCAGGGGTGGGTACATGAGAAAACTAACTGGAAAAGTCTTAACCATTTAGAAAAAAAGGCATTTCTCCCGACTCCTGTGTGCTTCTTTGACTGTTGGGTTCTGGCTTGTCCTTATCAGTGTGTGTCAGGGTGGAGGGATAGAAAGACAGAGGAGAGAGAGGAGGAGAGAGGAGAGAGTGAGAGGATAGTGAGAGGAGAGAGAGAGAAGGGAGAGAGGGGGAGAGGAACTAAGCTAATCCAAAAGAGCTCTTCTTTGCTAATCTCAAATGAGATGGAAATCCGGCCGATTCAGAAGACCAAAACATGCAGCCTTCTGCTGCTCGAGCTGGCTTAAGGCGAAAAAACAATAATTTACAAATATGATAAATTAAAAATTAATAATGAAATGGAAAAAGTACAGAGAAAGAAAAGTATTTTGGACTCAGCAACAGTAGCCACTGTTTTGGATTTTCACTGCAGAAGTTTGCTTGTATTGACTTTACATAGACTATACATATTTGATAGGATCTCTGTGGTGTTGAATTTGTTCATGATATTCATGCCCCTCTCTTTCCTTCATTACAGCTAATTCCCTTGGTAGAGTGAGCTTAATTATGTTCAAATGAATAGTTGTCCTTCCATGTAGCACAGCTGTTGTCATGCCTCCTTCTGAGGTTTGGAGGATAAAGAAGTATTAGGCAGAGAAAGAACGTCTCCCTGTTCACCCTCTGCTCATGAATCTGTACGTTTCTCTTTCTCTCTGCATCTCCCTTTCTATCCCTCAATCTCTCTTCCTCTTTCCCTCCCTCCCCCATTTCTTTCTCTCCTTATCCTGCCTCCCTCTATTTCCCTCCCTCACTCATCTCTTTCTGCTGCCCTTTCACTAAAACTCATATAGCTAGAAGACTGATTACTGTTTCCAAGTTTCGCTCTGTCATTTCTCAAAAACAGTATTCTACACTGTACAGTCAGTTTACTATGCTATGGCATCCTGTTAGGTGTTGTGTGTTCTTTCCTCCAGCCTTGACAACGCAGTTCAATCTAACCTGTTGTACAGATGAATTTGATTCATGACCCACTTCAGTGGAAGGCATCAGAGAGATGGACGGACAGAGGTTGCTGAGTATTTTAATCACCTGCAGAGAGAGCGAGAGAGAGGCAGAGAGGGAGTGTGAAAGGGAATGAGGGAGAGAGAGATAAAGGAAGGAAGAGAGAAAGGGAGTGAGAGAGAGAGAAAGAAAGAAACAGAGTTTGGCAGGAGAGAGAAAGCGAGCTAGTCATTTAGTGAGGCATGGGAGACAGATCAGTCTAAATCCTAATTGGAGCGTTTTACAGTTTAATCATCCCCAGATGTGACAGAGCCTCACCTGGTCTGGTCCCTACGCAGGGCTTAATCAGCAGAGAGTGTGTATATGTGGTGTGTGTGTGTGGTGTGTGTGTGTTGTGGCAGTGACACCTCCATTCATCTTTGAGGAACTGGCAAAGAACGCCCCTGTCTCACTAATGGCATTATTTGTTTTTCAGACATCAGACAGATGCATTCTAATTCACCCTCACCCCTCTTCTCTGCACACACAGACACACAGGCACACACACACACACACAAATAAAAATAAAAATGACATTCATGAGCCAGAACTAAGCAGGACTTCTATCTTGTGAAGTTGGGCTGTATTTTTCTTTCTTGACGCCTGTGAGCTTTTATTATTTCTATTTCTCTTCAAGTCACTCACTTCCTGTTCCTGTTTGATCCTGGAGAAGAAAGGCCAGTGGTGCTGAAGGAGTCAGAGCCGGCCTCCCAGACTCACACAGCCAATAAGATTAGTCCCCCGCTTGTTGAGGATTCTGGAACATTCCTTGTCAAAGAAAAACACTTTGGCCAAACTAACTGCTGACTGCACTGCAGTAAGAAGGATTGGCTGGCTGCATCGTGGCTAGTGGCTCCAGGACCACAGTCAGCTCCATGGAGGGATGTGGCAGAACAGAAGCAAATACTAGCTGGGATTATCCTGTTCAAACTGGGGTCTGGGTTCTCAGTTTGACAGTTTTTCTATCTGCATCTCTCTCTCTCTCTCTCTCATAATTATCACACACTTTCCCCTGTCTTTCTCCCTTGTCCCCCTCTCTTTCCCTCTTTCCCATTTTCCTTTTATCCCTACCATTGGTTCCTAATGGTTCTCCTCTTACATTATTTCTCATACTGTTCTTGGAAAATGTCACTTGCTTAATTAAATCAGAGAGACTGGGAGAGAGCATAATGATAAAAGGGGCTGAGGGGCAGGGAGGGGTTAGCCACTGAACCTGTTAAGAAGACTGACCTTTAAAGCGTGCGGAGAAGGTCGGTGAATCTTCGGGACATACCCAAATGTTCAGTGAGCCTTCAAGGGCTTCCCCCAAGCACTGACTGTGCTCAGTCTGAACACTAGATGGAGCCAATGCTCTTCTCTCTCACTCTCTAACACTGCCAGCTTTGTAATGGGGTGACTGCAAAATATACAACAGCATCTATATATACACAGTAAAAGAAATCATGTTGTTTTTACAGTAACTTACTGGCAGACAGTTATCTGTAAGTTACTATAAAAAAAGGTACAGTATATTACTGTAAATTCTAGTTTCTTTGGAATTTATGGTAACATACTGTACCTTTTTCTTGTGTGTGAGAGCTTTAGTGTTTGAATGCTGACAGATCTGTGCCAGTGCATGGGGGGGTGTATTGGCAGATATCTTTTGATGATTGTGTGTATTACTCGTTTGCCAGGCCATCATTGTAAAGAAGAATTTGTTATTCTCTGACTTGTGTGGTTAGATAAAGGTTATTTAAAATGAAAGTATACTTGTTTTAATAAAGTGCACTACCAGAGCAAACCTCAACTACTACTACCACCACCACCAAGGATGATCACAACCTACATGACTACAATAAGTGCTACAAAGACAACAACAGTGATTCAGTACACTTGGCTACCAGCACTTCTACTCTGCTAGCCTCCAGGGATAACAGTAGTATCTTGGGACGGAGGGAGCTAGTGGGAGGTGGATCTACAGCAGTTCAGTTATATCTCTCTGCCTGCCTGTCTGCCTGTCTGTCTGCCTGTCTGTCTGCCTGTCTGCCTGTCTGCCTGTCTGCCTGTCTGCCTGGCGGTTGGCGGTTGGCTTGCTTGACTCCTCCATATCACTGGATCTCCCTCCCTCCCTGCACAGAGCAGAGCGAGCGCCTCTAGGGCTTTCAAATCTTATCATCAGTGAAATGCATTAAAGAGAACATTAATATAAAAGAACATGCCAGAATGTTCCTTCCAGAAGGCTCAAAAAGAATCCAATAGCAACATCACACGTTTGAGGTGTGAGTTAGACTGGAGAAGGTTTCTGGTCACAATGCTACTACACAAAACATAGACATGCAAAGTCAAACTTACCCATTCACACAAATAGAAACACTCAAAGTACAAAAAAATACATTACTGTACACAAGGCTACTCAAACAAATACAAGAACCCACACACAAAAAGATACTTGTACCCACTTACAAGGAAATCTATGTGACACATGACTGGAATCGGAACAAGAATTGAGCTCCTTCCACCCTACATTCATTCACACGCAGTGGTTGAGAATGCAGTGATGTCACCGCCTGCTCTTTTCAACCACAGGGGATAAAGGGAGAGAAAGGGTCCATTGAGTGAGATGGCCCTTACCTCCATTCACACTCTCCGTCTCTGTGAATGATTCCAGAAACAGCTCCTGGACTCCCACTGCTAACCCTGCCTTGCCCATCACCCCTGCTTCATACTCTGCTTAAACCCCGGCTTCGTACTTTGGTCATTGATTGACGCGTCTGAGGGCAGCTACAGCTGAAAGGCTGAGAAAATAGAAACACGAAGGAAGGATGCCCTCCAGCTATCATATATGCCATTCCATCAATGTGTGTCAAACCAAGGCAGTTAGACTTCTGTAGGTGCTAAGTGCTGACCTGCTGACAGTCATAGTCAACCTGTGTCACAACTCTCCCTACCTCACACTCGCACATTAAAGTGCACACAGGCATGCTCACACACTCACTCACTCTCTCACACACGCACACACTTTTTCCTTCCGTGAAAAGAACCTCCATGGACCAGCAGTATGAGTTACCCGGCAGTATGAGTTACCCGGCAGTATGAGTTACCCGCAGTATGAGTTACCCGGCACAGTGGACAGAAATGGAGGTACGAAGTTCTACTCCTTTTCTCTCTGTCTCTCTCTCCCCCTAGGCTACCTCCTGCCTCCAGCTTCCCAAAGCAGGGTGAGAGAACCTTCAGTTGTAAACTCCCCACACGTTCCACTGGGAATCCCTCCTGAACCCTGTTTGACATTCAATGATTCAACCGCACCACATACTGTTGAAACTAAGCATATTCAATCTTCCCAATTGTAATAAAACAAACTATTTTTTATTGTTCGTACATCTAAAGGGTATGTAGTAGTACACATGGCCGGTCAGGCTTCCAAAATCCAAAACACTCAGCAGGACATACGGTATGTGTGGCATCCTCTGATAAATTAGTCATGACATCACTTCCTGGTGGAAGAGAGGGCACATGCAAACAGAGTGGCTTTCCTTGTTAATGCAGGAGCAAAGGAACCTGAACATTTTATGACAACTAAATTATTCAGACTACAGTTTGAATGACAAAAAACAGGGACATTCTGAAAAAATATACTCTGAGTATACCAAACATTAGGAACACCTTCCTAATACTGAGTTGCACTCCCTCCACCCCCCGTCGGGGCATGGACTGTACAAGGTGTAGAAAGTGTTCCACAGGGATACTGGCCCATGTTGACGACAATGCTTCCCACAGTTGTATCAAGTTGGCTGGATGTCCTTAGGGTGGTGGACCATTCT
The DNA here is from genome assembly GCF_045679555.1 of Salvelinus alpinus. Classification (NCBI taxonomy): domain Eukaryota; kingdom Metazoa; phylum Chordata; class Actinopteri; order Salmoniformes; family Salmonidae; genus Salvelinus; species Salvelinus alpinus. Next base: position 39,366,121 of record NC_092089.1, on the reverse strand, counting down.
TGATACACACGGTAAACTGCTGAGTGTGAAAAACCCAGCAGCATTGCAGTTCTTGACACAAACCGGTGCGCCTGGCACCTACTACCATACCCCGTTCAAAGGCACTTACATTTCTTGTTTTGTCCATTCACCCTCTGAATGGCACACATACACAATACATGTCTCAATTGTCTCAAGGCTTAAAAATCCTTCTTTAACCTGTCTCATCCCCTTCATCTAAACTGATTAACAGGTGACATCAATAAGCGATCATAGCTTTCACCTGGATTCACCTGGTCAGTCTATGACATTAATGTTTTGTATACTCAGTGTATAATCTATTGAAAAGGGAAGATATGTTGAGTGGATAGTGAGTAGACATTCACAAATGATCATAATTAGCAGTTTGGACACGCAGACAGATATGCTGTAGCCTACGTACACATAACGTACACACACACAAAGCACACACACACAAAGTACACACACACAATCCAGCAGCAGACAAAGTCGTTTTCTGTGACTCTGTTTTTGTGGAGTAATTGAGTTTTGTCATTAGGGTGGAGAGGTGGGGGAGCAGTGGATGGGATGTGGGGGAGAGGTGTGGGTCGGTGTGATATGTAATCAGATGAGGGAGAGGGTCATTTCTTACCAGCATGCTGCATGGACAGGCACCTCCACTCAGTCGGCCACCATTTTGATGAAATTAAGGACTCTCTTCACCCCCCCTTTCCTTCCCTCCTAAAAAGATTAGGCCACTTCAGGGACATTATTTGGATTGTTTATCACTCGCTGCAGCAATTGAAATGAAGTGGATTCTATTAGAGTCTCTGTCTCTCTGCAAGATCTGGATTTCTCTCTCTCTTCTCTCTCTCTATTAAACTCTACACTCTTAGAAAAACAGGTGCTATCTAGAACCTTTAAGGGTTCTTCAGCTGTCCTCATAGGAGAACCCTTTGAATGACCCTTTTTGGTTCCAGGTAAAACACTTTTCGGGTTCCATGTAGAACGGGTTCTACATGGAAAGGGTTATACTGTACCTGGAAACAAAAAGGGTTCTACATGGAACCAAAAAAAGGTTCTCATATAGGAAGAGCCGAAGAACCCTTTTAGAACCCCTTTTAGAACCATATTTTTCCCCTTTTGTGTGTGTGTGAATGTGTATGTGTGTGTGAATGTGTATGTGTGTGTGAATGTATATGTGTGTGTGAATGTGTATGCGAGTGCACACGTGAACATGTGTCAGTGTGTTAGTACGCCGAGTATTAGACAAATACGGCTTGTTCTAAGTGTTAAACGCATGAACAAAAGCCATTTCTGTGGAGCTGATAGAATTGATGCTATACCCAGTACCACAGTCATTCATTTAGATTAGACTCATCACTAGCATTGTTAATTACTCCCAGAGATTGGGAGAAACTTCGATTACCAAATGAGCTTAGTGTATTTAGTCAGGACTAATCCTTGGTGAATACCTTGTTTCAGTATTTGATGAGGAAGACAAACAGACAAGACACAGACAGACAGACAGACAGACAGACAGACAGACAGACAGACAGACAGACAGACAGACAGACAGACAGACAGACAGACAGACAGACAGACAGACAGACAGACAGACAGACAGACAGACAGAGACAATTAGTACACAAATATACATATCACACAAAAACCACACAACCAACCTGAATCAGGGAGGGGGTATCAGGGTCTTAGTGTGTTCGCAAATTACACATTAGTGTCACACCCTGATCTGTTTCACCTGTCTTTGTGATTGTCTCCACCCCCCTCCAGGTGTCGCCCATCTTCCCCATTATCCCATGTGTATTTATATCTGTGTTGTCTGTTGCCAGTTCATTTTGTTTCGTCAAGCCTACCAGTGGTTTCCTTCTGTTCCGGTCTCTCGATTGTTCCATGTTTCAAGGTTTTGACCTTTTCTGCCCGCCCTGAGCCTGCCTTCCGTCCTGTACCTTTGCCCCACCTATCTGGATTACTGACCTCTGCCTACACTGACCCTGAGCCTACCTGCCGTCCTGTACCTTTGCCCCCACCTATCTGGATTACTCACCCCTGCCTGCCCTTGACCTGACTTTTCCTTGCCCCTGTTGGATTAATAAACTGCGGAAATCCCGAAGCTTCCTGACCTCCCCCAAGAGTCACCGAAGACGGCTGAGTCACCGCTTCCCGAGCCTATGCAACTAGGCAGAGCTGGACTGTCACCAGCGGAACGGCAATATCAAATCAAATCATCATATCAAATCAAGTTTATTTTATATAGCCCTTCGTACATCAGCTAATATCTCGAAGTGCTGTACAGACACCCAGCCTAAAACCCCAAACAGCAAGCAATGCAGGTGTAGAAGCACGGTGGCTAGGAAAAACTCCCTAGAAAGGCCAAAACCTAGGAAGAAACCTAGAGAGGAACCAGGCTATGAGGGGTGGCCAGTCCTCTTCTGGCTGTGCTGGGTGGAGATTATAACAGAACTATGCCAAGATGTTCAAAATGTTCATAAGTGACAAGCATGGTCAAATAATAATCATGAATAATTTTCAGTTGGCTTTTCATAGCCGATCATCAAGAGTTGAAAATAGCAGGTCCGGGACAGGTGGCGGTTCCATAACCGCAGGCAGAACAGCTGAAACTGGAATAACAGCAAGGCCAGGTGGACTGGGGACAGCAAGGAGCCATCACGCCCGGCAGCCCCGACGCACGGTCCCAGGGCTCAGGTCCTCCGAGAGAGAGAAAGAGAGAGAGAAGGAGAGAATTAGAGAGAGCCAAGATTTTCAAAATGTTCATAAATGACAAGCATGGTCAAATAATAATCAGGAATAAATGTCAGTTGGCTTTTCATAGCCGATCATTAAGAATTGAAAACAGCAGGTCTGGGACAGGTAGGGGTTCCATAACAAGACAGGATCAACATGAAGAGTTGTCTGTATTGCGGGACTGTTGGTCATTTGGTGTCCTCTTGTCCTTTAAAGACCAGGCTCATCGGTAGGAGCGAGTACTCTGTTGGACCATATGGAGAACTTTTCTGCTTCCCTTGCTCGTAGCCCTTTTCATGCCATTCTGCTGTGGGGAAACCAGTTTTAATCTCTCCAGGTACTTCTTGACTCTGGGGCCGATGAGAGCCTTTTGGACGCTACCCTGACTTCCGAGCTGAACAGCCGCTCTCCATTCCCATGGATGTTAGTGTGCTGGACGGGCACTCTGTATATAGGCCGGGTCACTCATAATATCACTCCCATCAACCTACGGGTGTCAGGGAATCACAGCGACACTATTCAATTTCTGCTCATCAAGTCTCCTTAGATTCCCGTGGTTTTGGGATTCTCCTGGCTCCAGTGACACAATCCCCTCATCAAATGGTCTACGGGTGCCATCATGGGCTGGAGTCCGTTCTGCCACGCCCATTGTCTGAAGTCAGCGCAACCTGCCCCGGGACGTCTTCCTGGGGGCTCGGAAGGTGCCCCAGGCCTCTCCGCCATCCCCGCGGAGTACCAGGACCTCTGGGAGGTGTTCAGCAAGGCCTGGGCCACTTCGCTTCTGCCGCACCGAACCTATGACTGCGGGATTGACCTTCTCCCTCGCACTACTCCGCCCCGGGGATGTCTTTACTCTCTGTCAGGAACGGAGACTAAGGCTATGGAGACCTACGTTACGTTTAGCTGCAGGATTTATTCATCCCTCTTCCTCTCCCGCCAGCGCAGGGTTCTTCTTCATGGAGAAAAAAGACAAGACCCCGCGCCCATGCACTGACTGCCGGGGACTCAATTACATTACTGTTAAGAACTGTTACCCGCTACAACTAATTTCCTCTGCCTTCGAGCCGCTCCAGGGGGCCACCGTGTTTTCCAAGCTGGATCTACGGAATGCCTACCACCTGGTGCAGATACGAGTGGAAGACTTCCTTCAATTTGGCCAGCGGCCAATACAAGTATCTGGTCATGCATTTTGGCCACACCAACGCCCCTGCTGTGTTCCAGGCTCTGGTAAATTATGTTCTCCGCGACATGTTGAACTGGTTTGTCTTTGTCTACATTAATGACATCATCGTCTTCTCCCGTTCCCCCCAAGAACATATGCTCCACGTCCGGCAGGTTCTTCAATGCCTTCTGGAGAATCAGCTGTTTGTGAATGCGGAGAAGTGCGAGTTCCATCGCTCCACCATCCCCTTTCTGGGTTACATCATCTCTGCTGGGAGTGTCCAGATGGATCCCGGGAAGGTGAGAGCGGTGGTGGATTGACCTCAGCCTACGTCCAGGGTGCAGCTGCAACGTGTCCTGGTGTTTTCCAACTTTTATCGCCGCTTTATCCGGGGTGACAGCACCCTGGTTTCCCCCCTGTCTGCACTCCCCTCTACCAAGGTTCGGTTCACGTGGTCCTCTGCCGCTGACTGGTCGTTCCGGGACCTAAAACACCGCTTCACCACTGCTTCATCCTGACCGTTCCCATCAGTTTTGCGGTGGAGGCTGATGCTTAGGATGTCGGAGTTGTGGCTGTGGTGGCTGCCCTGGACCTTAAGCTGCATCCCTGCGCCTTCTTCTCTCACCGCCTCAATGCCACAGAGAGGAACTACGATGTGGGGAATTGAGAGCTTCTCATGGTGAAGACGGCGTTGGATGAATGGAGGCACTGGCTGGAAGGGGTGGAACATCCGTTCATTGTGTGGACCGACCATAAAAACCTGGAGTATCTCCGCATCGCCAAGTGCCTCAACTCTAGGCAAGCAAGATGGGCCCTGTTAACCTGGTTCAACTTTTCCCTCTCTTACCGGCCGGGGTCTAGGAATGTCAAGCAGGATGCCCTGTCTCGCCGCTATAGCCCCACGGTTACCACCCCGGAGCTCGAGACCATCCATCCCACCTCGTGCCTGGTGACGGCACTCAGCTGGGGTATAGGGAAACAGGTTCCGGGAGGCGCAGGGGTCCCGAACCCTGGGGGGCCCAGATAACCGGATGTTTGTGCCTGACGATGTCTTCTCTGCGGTCCTGGAGTGGGCCCATTCCTCCAGGCTTGCCTGCCACCCGGGCTCCCGTCGGACCATGGCCTTCGTGCGACAACACTTTTGATGGCCTACTATGGTTCCGGATATCGCCGCGTTTGTCGCTGCCTGCTCTGGCTGGTCTTCTTCAACCACTGCCTGTCCCTCACCATCCCTGGTCCCACATATTCCTGGATTTTGTCACGGGTCTCCCACCGTCTGATTGCAACACTGCCATCCTGACTGTAGTCGACCGGTTTTCCAAAGCCGCCAACACTTATTCCTCTCCCCAAACTACCCTTGGCCAAGGAGACGGCCCAGCTCATGGTGCAGCATGTCTTCTGGATCCATGGACTGCCCGTGGACATGGTCTCGGACCGGGGCCCTCAGTTCTCGTCCCGGTTCTGGACGGCGTTCTGCACCCTCATTGGGTTGTCGGCCAGCCTGTCCTCTGGTTTCCATCCCAAGTCCAATGGCCAGTTGGAGCGAGCCAAACAGGACCCCACCACCTGGAGCCAGTAGCTTGTGTGGGTGGACAACGCCCGCAACACCCTTCCCTGCTCTGCCATGGGCCTATCGCCATTTGTGTATTCCCTGGGGTATCAGCCCCCGCTCTTCCCCGAGCAGAAAGAGGTTCTGCCCAGATGTTTGTCCGCCGCTGTCGTCGTAGCTGGAGGAGAACCGTCGGCCCTCCTCAAGACCACCTCCAGGTGTCGACGACAAGCGGATCGCCATCAGACCCAGGCACCCTGGTATTGTCTCGGGCAGAAGGTATGACTATCCACCCGGCATCTGCCCCTCCAGGTGGAATCCCGCAAAATCTCCCGCCGGTTTATCGTCCCGTTTCCCATCTCTAAAATGATTAGCCCCTCTGCTGTTTATCTTCTGTTGCCCCGTACCCTTCGTATACATCCCACCTTTCATGTGTCCGGAGTTAAACCTATGTCTCACAGCCCTTTGTCTCCTGTTTCAAGGAAAACCCCTCTCCCTGTCTCATCGACGGTCAACCGACATACACAGTGAGGCGTCTCCTGAAGGTTCGACCTCAGGGCAGGGCGTTCTAGTACCTGGTTGACTGGGAGACCACGAGGAGAGGTGCTGGGTCCCTGCCAGGGACATCCTGGACCCAGGCCTCATCACGGATTTCCAACGCCGACACCCCGGTCAACCAGGTATGCGCCCAGGTAGGACGCCAGGTGGTGCCCCTAGAGGGGGGAGGGTACTGTCACACCCTGATCTTTCACCTGTCTTTGTGATTGTCTCCCCCCCTCCAGGTGTCACCCATCTTCCCCATTATCCCCTGTGTATTTATACCTGTGTTCTCTGTTTGTCTGTTTGTTTTGTTTTGTCAAGCCTACCAGCGTTTTCCCCGCTGTTCCTGTCTCTCGATTGTTCCTGTTTTCTAGTTTTGACCTTTTCTGCCTGCCCTGACCCTGAGCCTGCCTGCCGTCCTGTACCTTTGTCCCACCTATCTGGATTACTGACCTCTGCCTACCCTGAGCCTGCATGCCGTCCTGTACCTTTGCCCCACCTATCTGGATTACTGACCCCTACCTGCCCTTGACCTGTCTTTTGCTTGCCCCTGTTGGATTAATAAACTGCTGGTAATTTGATGTTGTTTGCATCTGGGTCTTACCTGAAACGTGATAATTAGTAACAATGTGATTGTGTGGTATGTGGTTTGCTATAATTAATGTGTGTACAGTCAAACATAACCACACCAAATCTACTACAAATCACACTTAACCCCCGCTGTCATCCATTACATGAAAATGCTCAACATGTTTCATTACTCAACACAATTCCAGTACTGTATATGACGTAGTATCACGCTGGTGAGAGAGAGGGGCTCTCCCTGTGTTGTATGTTTAGTTGTTCTCTCCTCCATCTGTCACGCGGGCCTCAGGGGTGTCGGCCCTGTCACAGTCAAGCTGGTTGATTGGCTGTTTAGGGATGATGGACAGCTCTGTAATGGAACAGGAGGCACCCCACTGCACTCTCCTGAGTGATGTACTGTGTGTGCGTGCATACAGTATGTGTGTGGGCAGGGTTCTCAACCCGGTTCCTGGAGAACTACCTTCCTGTAGGTTTCTGCTCCGACCCTAATCTAGCACAACTGATTCTAATAATTAGCTGGTTGATAAGCTGAATCAGGTTAGTTACAACTGGGGCTGTAGTGAACCTACAAGAGGGTATCTCTCTAGGAACAGGGTTGGAGAGCTTCTTCTTCCCATCACATTGAATCACACACCATCCAGGTACAGTGATGTAGTTCATGGTGTCGAGAACATGATGCAGTGACACCAGATATAGACACTCATAAAAGGTCATGACATTTGATGACATATGAGTTGAATGTAAAAGTGGGCGTGTCATCCTACTCTCATATGAAACATATAGAAATGTTTTATAACAGGGGGCGGCAACAGGTGACGTTGCCTTGGTGAAGTGTCATACCGACGGTGCTCTGGATGATGGCTTGTAAGGGATGAGTGCTGGCCAAAAGTTCTGCAATATAGGGAATAGGTGCCATTTGAGACGTGGCCTTAGTGACGTCATATAGTTTCATATAGCTGATGCTCTAGATGATGGCTTCCAGGGGACCAATATGAGGAACACAGGACACTAATGAATCTGTGTGTAACATCTGCTGAGCCTCTCTCTGCACGCAGGCTGCTATTACAAGGATGTGATGGAGAGCCCAGCCAGAACCAGACATTAATTGCCGCCGCCGCCAGATGCCAATCCTCCCTCCTGGTAGGGCGCAGCGTGCGTGATGGACAGGATGGATTGCTTTTGTCTGACTTTATTTTTTAAGAAAGTGTTTCTTGATTCTTCTCAGAGCTCATAGATGATTGTTGTTTTGTCTTCTCTCTCGTCTCCACCCATTCTTGTCATTTCACAGTTCCTTGCTTTCTCTCTTTTTATTTCTCTCTCAGTTCACTTTTTCCTCTTCCCCCACTCTCTCTCTCTTGCTCTCCCTCTTTAGCTCTCTCTCTTGTTCCCTCTCTCTTTTTTGTCCCCCCCCATCTCTCCCTTTCTGCCCACTCGTATGCCCAGGTAGCTAGGTTTACAGATGGCTGTAACGTCAGTGGGCGGTGATGATGATGCAGTAACAGAAGCCACATTTTCCAATTAAATACACCACACATGTTGGAATTGTGATTCATTTTTGACATCATTGACGTTATTGCATCTCATACCATCCATCTTAATTTGACGAGGTTGACAAGAGAGCAAGCTGTAACATGTGAAACAAAGTGTAAAATTCCTGAAAGTCACAGCTAACTTTTTACAGAATAGGATCTAAATGGTATTCAAATCAGAGTATTTTTTTCCTTGCAAAAACAATGCTTGAGGCAATGTTGTAGTCTCTAGACAATATGTAATGTACAGTACCAGTCAAAAGTTTGGACACACCTACTCAAGGGTTTTTCTTTGTTTTTACTATTTTCTACATTGTAGAACAATAGTGAAGACATAAACTATGAAATAACACATATGGAATCATGTAGTAACCAAAAAAGTGTTAAATAAATCAAAATATATTTTAAATTTGAGATTCTTCAAAGTAGCCACCCTTGGCCTTGATGACAGCTTTGCACACTCTTGGCATTCTCTCAACCAGCTTCATGAGGAATGCTTTTTCCAATAGTCCAAACTTTTGACTGGTACTGTATGTACAATATTTGGAGAATCAAATCAGAATTTATACAGCACATTCAATATATAGAATATCTTATAGTCAAAGATGAAAAGCGTCCCTTTTCTGCATGTAGTGAGAGAACACGTTCCACAAACCATGTCTCATAGCTCTCTGCAGTTTCCCCACTCAGCTGAGAGAGAGTTCTACTCTGTCATTCTGACAGACCATTACCCCTCACTGTGCCTAATGGGCGATCACAGCTTAAATGAACAGAAGACTGAAAAAAGAGACCGGGGTTGACATGTGCTTTATGTATTAGCTTCAAATACCATTTACATTAAGATGAAGGGCTATTAGAACCATTTATAGGTTAGGTGATTCAAGAGTGGGGACAAAAATGTCCTGGCGATCATTTAGAGTTTTTCTTGGCTGTTCGTGTCACCTATAGCTAGCTCTAAGACTCCTGCTGGCATCAGCTCCATGTCTTCAAATCTTGTGTTTTATATCTGATAAGTGCTAATCCTTATTGGAAGCTATACTCTACCAGCTGAACAGAGAAACCCTGTCTTCAGTCAGTCAGAGCCTGCATAGTGCTGCAGTGTGTCATGGCAGGTCCTCCCCAGACAGATAAAGAGAGCAGAGAAGCCTGTTGAATTGCACATTATCGCCTGGGGGCTCAGCGGGATATCCCTCCTGACATCCAGGGTAATGTCTCATAACAGTGACAAGCCGCAGAACGCAGCCAATTTATGCATCCAGCCTCATCCATCCTCATCCAGTCCTGTGAGCGACAGGTAATCAATACGGACTGGCCGGGGAGAGGAGTGAGCTCACAGTCTGGCCATGACACACTCTCAGTTTGTGTAGCTGACGATGAATGTGCCTAGGTGTGTGCGTGTGGGGGATGTGTGTGTGTGTGTGTGTGTGTGTGTGTGTGTGTGTGTGTGTGTGTGTGTGTGTGTGTGTGTGTGTGTGTGTGTGTGTGTGTGTGTGTGTGTGGTGGTGGTGGGGGGTTGTCTGTGTTTGGAAGTGTTTGTGTGTGCGTGCATAGTTGCGTGTGTACTCTCTGAAGTGAGACAACAGAGCCAAGCGGTATCCTCAGAGGTCTCAGAAAACACATTGCACAAACAGAGTGGATGCTTAGTGACTGGATGTCAGTAGACAATACGACGAGGAGGCTTGAGATGAATGCTGATTAGATAGAAAAAACAGCTGAAGGAGCACATTAATCATTTGTAATATAACATCGCTATTATTGCTTCGCTTAATTGGTTTTCCCTCTGCTTTGAATCGCAATGGAAAGCAAAAGATGACTTAGAAGTGTGTGAGGGAAGATCGTATCTGTGTGTGTGTTTCTGTATGAGAGTGTGTGTGTGTGTGTGTGTGTGTGTGTGTGTGTGTGTGTGTGTGTGTGTGTGTGTGTGTGTGTGTGTGTGTGTGTGTGTGTGTGTGTGTGTGTGTGTGTGTGTGTGTGTGTGTGTGTGTGTGTGTGTGTGTGTGTGTGTGTGTAAAAGAGATGTGCATGTGCAAGTGTAAGTGTGTTCATGTGTGAGCGTGTGTGTGTGTAAGATTGTGGGAGAGTATCTGAGTGTGTGTGTGTGTGAAGAGTAATTTCCCCAGCCCAATCTGCGGAAGCACGATCTGTAATTACCCACGCCACTCAGACTCTCTCATGCAGCTCTAACGTAAAGAGAAAAAGGCGATAAACGCTGTACTGCAGCTCTCCCTAGTCTCCCTCTCAGAGCTCCAGGGAAAATAAGATTAACCCCAGCCGCTGTGGTTCAAAGCCACTGGACAGGCAGGAGGCAGAAGAGAGGCAGGCTCTGTGGACAACCATGTAGCACTGTGTATATGTGTGTGTGCATGTGTGTGTGCGCATATACACAGTGAGCCAAGCAGGACTCCTCAACAGGCCCCAGCAGTGCTCACTCTCTAGGCTGACATGCCAGTGAACCAACAAGGTCAGAGACCCCCACTTCACAGCAGAGTTAGAGCGCAGTGGAGAAGGAGTTGGCCTGTGTATGCTGCCTGAGGGCGAGTGGGGTATAGTCTGACTGGCACGTGGATTGGCACAGCTATAGTTGTGGGATGGGACAGTCTATGTAGAGTGTATCTGACCTGAAGCAGAGTTATGTAGTGCGCAGTTCAAATAATACAGCTCTTGCTGTAGTTGGCCTAGTACATGACACAACACATAGACAGGATATTGCTCTTGTCTTTCCCAACATTGTCTTTTATATCTCTCTCTTTGTTTCTCTCTACCTCTTTCTTTCTCTCTCTCTGTCTCTCTACCTTTTTTTTTCTCTCTCTCTACCTCTTTCTTTCTCTCTCTCCGTCTCTCTACCTCTTTCTTTCTCTCTCTCCCTCTCATTCTCTCTCTCTCACGCACGTACAGACAGAGACAGAGACAAAGACAGAGACAGAGACAGAGACAGAGACAGAGAGAAAGAGACACACACACACACACACACACACACACACACACACACACACACACACACACACACACACACACACACACACACACACACACACACACACACACACACACACACACACACACACACACACACACACACACACACACACACACACACACACACACACACAGAAACATCATTCATTTCACTGACAGCATGAGTGGCATTAATATTCTGGGTTCATGGATGAGAGGCCTCTGATATTGTTAACCTTTAACATCTGCCCTTTGTTTGGGTGTTTGCCAAGAGCCAGAGGCCTGTTGCTGTGTGTGTTACATACAGGGCAGAGGTAATCCACAGGGTAGGTCAAATAGGAACATTAGAAAGCAAGCAAACCCACATGAAAAAATGATATAGTTTACTAGTTTAAAAAACATAGCGCTTTTGCAGACTGGAATGTTTTTGCGGACTGTAGTACACTGTAGTATTTACTATAGTGTTTTGCAGATATTACTGTAGAATACTATAGTATTTGGAGGTTACCATTTTATTTGTTTAATTTGAATTAGCCAGGGAGTCATGTTGAGACCACAGTCTTTTTTGCCCTGCACCAACGCATCAATAAACAACAATTACACTATACAGTACATTTTGAAAGTGTACAGAACCCTTCACTTTTCCACTTTATGTTACGTTACGGCCTTCTAAAATTCTACACACAATACTTCATAATGACAAAGTAAAAACTGGTTTTTAGAAATATCACATTTACATAAGTCTTCAGACCCTTCACTCAGTACTTTGTTGAAGCACCTTTGGCAGTGATTACAGCTTTGAGTCTTCTTTGGTATGAAGGTACAAGCTTGGCACACCTGTATTTGGGGAGTTTTTTGCCCCAGTTTGAGGTCCTGAGAGGATCTCTTTGTACTTTGCTCCGTTCATCTTTCCCTCAATCCTGACTTGTCTCGCCGTGCCTGCCGCTGAAAAACATCCCCACGGCATGATGCTGCCACCACCATGCTTCACCGTAGAGATGGTGCCAAGTTTTCACCAGACGTGACACTTGGCATTCAGGCCAAAGAGTTCAATCTTGGTTTCATCAGACCAGACAGAGAATCTTGTTTCTCATGGCCTGAGAGCCATTTAGGTGCCTTTTTGCAAACTCCATGCGAGCTGTCATGTACCTTTTACTGAGGAAGGGCCGTCTGTCCACTCTACCATAAAGGCCTGATTGGTGGTGCTGCAGAGATGGTTGTCCTTCTGGGAGGTTCTCACATCTCCACAGAGGAACTCTAGAGCTCTGTCAGAGTGACCATCGGGTTCTTGGTCACTTCCCTGACCAAAGCCCTTCTCCCCGATTGCTAATTTTGGCCAGGGGCCAGCTCTAGGAAGAGTCTTGGTGGTTCCAAACTTCTTCCATTTAAGAATGATGGAGGCCACTGTGTTCTTGGGGACCTTCAATGCTGCAGAAAGGTTTTTGGTATTGTTCCCCAGATCTGTGCCTCGACACAATATTGTCTCGGAGCTCTAAGGACAATTCCTTCAACCTCACGGCTTGGTTTCTGCTTTGACATGCACTGTCAACTGTGGGACCTTATATAGACAGGTGTGTGTCTTTCCAAATCACGTCAAATCAATTGAATTTCCCACAGGTGGACTCCAATCACGTTGTGGAAACATCTCAAGGATGATCAATGGAAACAGGATGCAGCACCTGAGCCAAATTTAGAGTCTCATAGCAAAGGGTCTGAATAATTATGTAAATAAGGTTTTTGTTTTTTATTTGTAATGAATTTGCAAAAAATTCTAAATAACAGTTTTTGCTTTTTCATTATGGGGTTTTGTCTGTAGATTGATAAAACATTTTTTTTAAATGAATTGTAGAATAAGGCTGTAACGTAACACAATGTGGGAAAAAGGAAGGGGTTTGAATACTTTCCAAATGCACTGTATATACATATCAATTACACAATACATGAAAAGCAAACACAAAACATGAAATGCAAAACACAACCATTTTTTACCAGCTACATGCAGCCAGACCAACACCAACAATGAATAAACACTGTGTTCTGTCCTTTAAATATTTTTCAAACCAGCTACACGCAGCCTGACCAATTGATACATACACTATAATAATTACTGTAGTGTTTTTGTGGACTTTTCTATACTGTAGTACGTACTGTAGTGTTTTTGCAGACTGTAGTTACTGTCGTATTTACTGTACTGTTTTGCGGACATTACTGTAGTATTTACTTTAGTGTATTTTTTTTTGTTGACATAGTGTTTTTGCAGACTGTAGTGTTTTGCGGACATTACTGTAGTATTTACTATAGTGTTTGTTTTATTATCTTTGGCATAGAAGCGTTTTTGCGGACTGCAGTGTTTTTTTTGTGTGGAGATTACTGTAGAATTTACTGTAGTGTTTTTGTGGACTGTAGTATACTGTAGTTTTACTATAGTATTCTACAGTATACTACAACATTCTATAGTAAGTACTACACATGATCTTGAGACACTACAGTGTGTAGTATAGTATTCTAAATTTACACTACAGTTTACTGCGGAATTCTATAGTAAGTGATGTAGTATTCTATAGTAAACTGTAATATTTTTCATGTGGGAAGGGCCTTGAAAATGCACTGTACTGGTGAGGACAGTTGACTTGCTCTGAAGAATGGAGGTGAATAGATAGAGAATATGTAGCTACTTCACATGGATTGTTTGGGCTTAAAGACCTCATATTTACTGAGATGAGCGAAGAGATAGAGGGAGGGAGAGATAGAGAGGTAGGCGGAGGTGGTAAATGGATGAAATATTATTCAATATGAATAAACTATAAACCCCCACTGCTTGTTTCTCTGACATGTACTGTACAGTATACCTACTTGCATTATGTAAACATTCTCCATGGGTTCCCTTCCTGTCAACCCATTGTTCTCAAAAAGAAAGGATAATTCCCTATAAAATGTGGTTCTATGACAATAAAGATACTAGACAGGGTCAAAGCAAATTCACACTGTCAAGAAGTATTTTACAGCACACAAACATGAATGACCAAATACCTCATCCATATATCATCATGATGCTCTGAACAGGGTAGATATGGATGTGTTAGGCCATTATCTGCTCCAAATAGCCTTCTGGATGGAGCCAGTGACTTAGCCGAGTTGTAGTGATGATTAGGCTTTATACAACCACAGTTATAGGAGCTACTCAGGCTCAAGATAATGCAGGATATCCTCACTATCGGCTGGCTGGGTGCTAGGTTTGTACGACTTACTGCCCCTTACGTCTGACCCTGACAATCGGCTATATGAGGGTCTAAATCTACTTTCTCCAACTTTTCCCCATTTCATGCTGGGGATCTCCGAGAAGTTTAGAGCAATGGCTGTATGTCAGTATCTCTGTTAGGCTTGGAAAGTATCTAGATTGTCATACCGACCTTGTGCCATATCGGGATATTGGGTACTGCCGGTACTGAACATAAAGGGCATTATTTTCTAAACCCACAGCCTCCGTAATCTCTAGGTTAGCAATGCTAACAAGTACATATACATTCCCAGATAGAATGCTAACTTAACGCTAACGAGTGCATTGCGATCATTTGATACAGTCTCTGACCTAAACTATTTTCAGGACAGACATAAAGTCATACAAGTAACTCAAAAATACTACTCACAGTTTGCTGCAAAACAAATATTAGATGGAAAAGCTCTTGATCCAGGAGGGGATTCTCTGCTGTTACCAGGCGAAGGTTGATTTTGCAAGAAGCTTACCACTTAGCTAGAAAGCTAACTAGCTACTAAATTAGCAAACCAAATGCACAACTGCAGAGCATTTAGCACATTTTCTACAGTTAACTTAATAGTTATCAGATATGTAGCTGACAAACATTTATACTGAACAAAAATATAAGCACCACATGCAACAATTTCAACGATTTTACTGAGTAACAATTCATAAGAAAATCAGTCAATTGAAATAAATTCATTAGGTCCTAATCTATGGATTTCACATGACTGGGAATACAAATATGCATATGTTGGTCACGTAGACCTTAAGAAAAAGTAGGGGAGTGGATCAGAAAACCAGTCAGTGTCTGGCATGACCACCATTTGGCTAATGCAGCACGACACATCTCTTTTGCATAGAGTTGATCAGGAAGTTGATTGTGGCCTGTGGAACGTTGTTCCACTCCTCTTCAATGGCTGTGTGAAGTTGCTAGATATTGGCGGGAACTGGAACACGCTGTTGTACACATTAATCCAGAGCATCCCAAACAATGGGTGACATGTCTAGTGAGTATACAAGCCATGGAAGAACTGGGACATTTTTGGCTTCCAGGAACTGTGTACAGTTCCTTGTGACATGGGGCTGTGCATTATCATGCTGAAACAGGAGGTGATGGTGGCGGATGAATGGCATGACAATGAGCCTCAATCTCAAAGTCCAGAAATGTATGAGACTAGGGACGATGAGGAACCGGTAGTGGCTGCAGGAGGCCAGAAGGAGCTTGCCGCGGAGTCTTGTTTTGAGCACACACAGTGCATGCAGTGACGAAGGCAGAGACGTCAGGGTCCATTGTGGGCCACCAGAAACGTTGTCGAAGGAAGGCTAGTGTACGACAGGACCCTGGATGACAGGTCAGCCTGGAGGAATGAGACCATTCCAGGACCCGGGACCGGACTGGGTTAGGGACAAACAGCCGGTCAGCCGGGCCCCCTTCAGGTCCAGACTGGGAGCGTTACACCTTGCGAACCAGGTTCTGGATACCCCAATCCACAGTGGCAGCAAGGAATGAGGTAGAGAGAATGGTTTCGGAGGTCGAGGGTGTGGCAGAGGAACTGTATAGGCGGGAGAGAGCATCAGGCTTCACATTTTTAGACCCCGGACGGTAGGAAATGGTAAAGTTGAATCTGGTAAACAGGAGGGCCCACCGGGCCTGCCTTGAGTTGAGGCGCTTGGATGAACGGAGATATTCCATGTCATGGTCGGTCCAGACCAGGAATGGCTGTTCTGCTCCTTCCAGCCAGTGCCTCCACTCCTCCAACGCCATCTTCACCGCCAGGAGTTCTCGGTTGCCAACATCATAGTTCCTCTCAGCAGGATTGAGACGATGGAACAGGAAGGCACAGGGATGAAACTTCTGGTCCTGGGCAGATCCCTGGGACAGGATGGCCCCCTCTCCAACATCCGAAGCATCCACTTCCACCACAAATTGACATGAGGGGTCCAGATGGATGAGGATGGGTGCTGTTGTGAACTGATGCTTCAGGTCCACAAAGGCTTTGTCGACAGCTGGAGACCATTTGAACTGTACCTTGGGAGAGGTGAGTGCCGAGAGGGGGGCCGCCAGGGTGCTGTAATCCCGAATGAAACGGCGGTATAAATTTGCAAAATTAAGAAACCGTTGCAACTGCACCCTGGACGTTGGTTGAGGCCAATCCACCACTGCTTTCACCTTTCCAGGATCCATCTGAACATTTCCCTCAGCAATGACATATCCCAGAAAGATGATAGAAGAGCGGTGGAACTCACACTTCTCGGCTTTCACTAAATAATTTGTTCTCTAGGAGGCGCTGAAGGACCTGTCTGACATGGAGTACATGTTCTTGGGCAAATCGGGGGGAAAAAACAGGATATCGTCCAGGTAGACGGACACAAACCGGTTTAGCATGTCCCGAAGGACATCATTGACCAAAGCCTGGAAGACAGCGGGGGCGTTGGGGAGTCCAAATGGCATGACCTGGTACTCATAATGTCCACTGGCTGTGTTGAAGGATGTCTTCCACTCATCCCCCTCGCGTATCCGAACCAGCTGGTAGGCATTCCGAAGGTCCAACTTGGAAAACATGGTGGCCCCCTGAAGAGGTTCAAATGCAGAGGAGAGGTAGATTTTTTACAGTGATATCGTTAAGTCCCCGGTAGTCAATGCTCGGGCGCAGGGTCTTGTCCTTCTTCTCCACAAAAGAAAACATTTCTGCGCCAGCAGGAGATGAAGACGGACGGACAGCCCCAGTGGCCAGAGACTCTTCTATGTACTCCTCCATAGACTCACCATAGTTCTGGTACCCACTAGGGACAAGGGTTTTCTAATAGGGCAGGTAGCTATAACATTTCCTGCCCCTCCACAGTACAGACAACAGTTATTATTCATCCTCCGTGAGCGCTCCCAAACTGATAGCCTAGTTCTTCCCAACTGCATAGGTTCAGGAGTATCCAACTCACCCGTCGTAGATTCATGAGAGAGCTCGGGTCGCTTCGACTCCTCTAGGAAGAGCTGCCTTCGGAAACTTCAGGATTCCATAGGAGGTGAACGCTCCATATCGGGTGCACGAGTGTGCCCAAGACCAGACCAGATCAGTCTTGCGTTCCCTTAGGCGTTCATCAATTTGAATGGTTATGGCGATAAGGGAGTCGAGGTCCACCGGCGGTTCCCGAGCATCTAGCTATCCTTTACCTCCTCAGATAATCCATGCAGAAATGTATCGAAAAGAGACTCCGGATTCCAGGCACTCTCGGCGTCCAACGTGCGAAAGTCCATCTCGTAGTCTGCCACACTACGGGAGTTTTGACGCAAGTCAAGCAGTTTGCTGGCTGCCTTTCTCCCGGATACCGGAGACTCAAACTTCTCACCTCTGCCATGAATTCCTCCAAATGACCGCAAATGGCAGATTGTTGTTCCTCAGGAGAGCACCCTTCCCGACATTAGCATAATTATATACACTATCTTCGTTTTCTTCAGACTGATCGTTGATGGCTGTAGCTCAAAAATAAGTGAGCACTGAGAAAGAAAACCCCCGCAGGTACCAGGATTCCACGAATATCGCTCTGGAGGAGGTAAGCGGGGTTCACGGGGAGTCGGGATAGGCAGTACAAACTTACAACTCCCTGATGTGCTCCATAATAGCCTTTAACCCATGGTTGTGGCGTTCCGTCAAGGAACTGAGCCCTTCCAAAAGGAACCTGTAGCAACTCCTGATGTCTCCCAATAGTGGCTCCCTGCAGGGAGACAGTGTGGCGGAGCTGGACCTAGTCGGCTGGGTCTGTCATGGCCAGTTCGCACTATCATGACACAAGGTGAGACCCAGATGCAGACACAGGAGGCAGATGGTTGGAGTAAGGCAAGAGAATGGTCGTGGACAGGCTAAAGGGTCAAAACCAGTCCAACAGGTACCGAAGGGCAGGCAGAATCAAGGTCAGGGCAGGCAGGATGATCAGGCAGGAGGGAAAGTAGTCCAGAGTCAAGCAGGGGTCAAAACCGGGAAGACTGTCAAAAAGAGAATAGCAAAATGTGTACGTGAAAAACACGCTGGTTGACTTGACTAACATACAAGACGAACTAGCACAGAGAGACAGGAAACACAGGGAGAAATACACTGGGGGGGAAAAAAACACCTGGAGGGGAGGAGACAATCACAGGAGAAACAGATCAGGGTGTGACAGTATGTAACATTTCTGGGATCTTTTATTTCAGCTCAAGAAACATGGCACCAACACTTTGCATTTATATTTTTGTTCAGTGTAGTTATGAATTCCATACTGTAACTAGATCACCTGGCGCGTACTGCACAAGTGCTGCATGAGTGACTCACAAGGCTTTGGTCTCTCGTCGTTGTGTGCTTGTAAACAAACACCGCGTGACTGGAGTCTACAGGTAAGATTCATAATGAAAAATGATGGTACAGGTGAAATGAAGAACGCAATCTTCTTTATCTCCTAACGTATGGCACACATTTTGAAAAAATAGTTTCAACGATATTGACGGTACTGAAAATCTATCCCGTGGCTATTTCCAAATACCCCTATATACGGTATATACGGTATACTGCCCAAGCCTAATCTCTGTAGTTCTGTATTCTTGTATGTGTCACGCCCTGACCTTAGAGATCCTTTAAATTCTCTATTTGATAGGTCAGGGTGTGACTAGGGTGGAAAATCTATGTTTATATTTCTTTGTTGGCCGAGTATGGTTCCCAATCAGAGGCAGCTGTCTATCGTTGTCTCTGATTGGGGATCATACTTAGGCAGCCCTTTTTCCCACCTTCTGTTGTGGTATCTTGTCTTTGTTTGTTGCATGGGTTGCACTCCTAAGCTTTTCGTTTGTTGAGTTGTTTATTGTTTTTTTGGTGGAACATTTTAATAAAGAAAATGTACGCCTACCACGCTGCACCTTGGTCTTCATTTAACGACGGATGTAACAGTATGTCTGTATTTTTGTATCGCTTTATCGCTGTATTTCTGGACAAATACTAAAAGAGCACATTTTCTTTAACCTGATGTAGGTCAGGGGTCTGAAAGGATAGTTCAGAGATTCTGCTCTTTTCTATAACCTGTAGGGAACACACTATGGTCTATACTTGCTGTATTTCTGTATTGCTGTATTTCTGTACTTCTCTATTTTCTGTGCACGGTGAATCAGCAGCATCCCATAGTAGTAGTTGTGAATGAAGCCACTGCTGCATTCGACTGAGTTAATCCCAGAGCCGTAGGCTTCTCTTAAATACCATAGTAGCTCTCCCTTCATCCAGCCATAAGGCACAGAGAATAATTTCATTTTAAATGACTGTGCAGACAACAGCCCACACATTACTGTTTTAATTCAGCCCAATGAGAGAGAGAGAGAGTACTAATCAAAATAACTTTCGTTCACACTGTTTCTTATAGGCTGATAAATGCAACACTCGCTAGTCGATCCCCCCGCTGCCTCGGGTTACCATTTATAATGTTTGATTATTTATTTATTTATTTAGCTTAAATCTGAAAAATTAGTTTTAGCTATAGGTCATATGCGAACAAGGCGGGGAGCTCAGAGGGACATGCATTATTCATGGTTGGAGGATACACTGGGTGCCAGAGGTTTACAAGATATGTGAGTGAGATTTACCAAAGTCATCCTTTTCTTTATCGCACAAAAGCCTCTTGGACAGAGTACAACGAGCAAGGCCCTTCTACATAGAATGAGAACAGAGAATGTGTTATTAATAAAAGTGAGGTAACCCATATTAATATCTGGTGGTGGATTTGATTCATATCCTAGCCCCAGCATAGTGCAAACATGGACGTTTGACACTAGAATGAAACTCCTCTTTTCACTCAATAGGCTGAATTCATAATGCATATTTCATAATTTTAACTAGACAATCACCTTGTTTATTGCTTTTTATGTATTATAAGATATTGCAAAGAAACCTCCAACAATTACGTCTGCATTAGTTGTATTTGTAAATGTGGCATCCTAGTATAAATTCATCTTATTGATTGCAAGATCCAGTAAAACATTAAGAAAAACATTTCTTCTTACATTAACATTTGAAGATCCCAATATGCCAAACAGGTTAAATAATAAGTTGTGGGCTGTTCTTACATGGGTTACATGCTGTGTACACAAAGCATCTTGATGTGTTGTTGTGTTCCTGCCAACAGAGATGGTGAAAGTCTATGGAAACTGAGGAGGGTCATTTGGTTGATGAGCATTTCTGTTGTGGCCTGCCCTCCCTTGGCCCGGACTGACTCATACAGTGATTAGTGGGGTAGAAGGGGGTGAGGGGTGTGTCTGAGGCAGGGGGGAGCTTCCCTAGATCAGAGATAAATGACTTCATTAAAGCTTGACTCTCAGAAAGCTGCAATGAGCCGCTGCGTCTCCCGTCTCCTCCCTCTCTCTCCCCCCAGTCCCCCACTCTCTGTGCCACGGGAGATTATGAACTCAATAAATCAATAGATTTCTGTAAAATGATCATTTTCCCCTGCTCTTTACCTCCAGGTGTTGGTTAGACAGTGGTTTCCATAGTGAGGTTATGTGGTTAGTGTGGGTAGCTGTTAGCAGGAGAGGACAGTACTGTGTGGTTAGTAGTTCCCTGCTGTCTCTCTGTAGCAGAGTGGAGTGAATCTAGTTATCATGTAGAGTTATTAGGTTAACCTAAATAGCTGTGTAGATCACTGACAGTAGTAACATGAAGGGTTGACAAATTTGATAATAACATACAGTAGTAGTATGTATGTGAATAGCAAATAAAGGTAACTCGTTCTAATGGACCGACTGCATTGCCGAGGTCTACGATACAAGCAAACCAGCCTCCTAAAAACTTTATCCAGGTTCGTATGCCCTTAAAGCAAAAGATTACTGCACAGTGTATAGACTTGAACTGGTACTTGAACCTGTACCCTTGCAACCCTCTACTCCACAAAAACTACAACTCCCATGATGTGGTTGCATAGCGTACCCCCTACAGACCTGCAGTGATTGAACAGGAACTTGTTTGTAATTGTATAGAGCTCCTCTGTCGACCTTCTCTGTCAGAAGGAAAATAGGGGCCATCATTCATCCCTGCCATTACCAGCCTGCACCGCCGTGGATAATGCAATTTGTATCCTCTATGGAGTGCATCCAGAACAACAGCCACTCCAATAAACAAACAGTAGACCACAGTAGAAATCCACTTACTGTTGCTGGCCTGGCCAACGCATCGGCCATTAGAGACATGATCAGGTGTCATCATTCCACCCCATTCACCCTGATATATACATCTCTACTTCATTTGTTTCTGTGGCTATATGATAATGGGAATGTCATGCCAGCTATGTTCTGAGGCTATTTCCCAGCTAATTCTTGGGTTCTCCAGGATCTTATCTGGAGATAAGTTGTATATGGTGCACACACACACGCACGCACGCACAGACACACACACACACACACACACACACACACACACACACACACACACACACACACACACACACACACACACACACACACACACACACACACACACACACACACACACACACACACACACACACACACACACACACACACACACACACACACACACACACACACACACACTGTTGATGAGGAATGTTCTGTGGGGTGTCTGTGTATGTGTGTATGACTGTGTAATCCTTTCAGAACCTATTCATTTGTTCTCCACCGCTGTTTCAAACCCCCCCTCTCTCTCCAACATGTCTTTCCACACTCCGCCTGCCAGAACAAGATAATCCTTCGCTCTCCCAAAAGATGGCGGCATCTGTCATCCATAATAATCTGTGGGAGCTGGCTGAGGAACAGTCGTGTGAGGGAGGCCGCAGAAGGGAGAGGGAGTGCAGACGGAGATGGAGCCAGAGCCCGCTCCCAACACAACACCCAATTAGAGGGGGTATTATCTCCTCACGTGAAGACCCTTTTAGATCTCTGACCCGACCGCTCTCTAGCCAGCAGGTGACCAGAGGATCCAGGCTCTGGAAATGAGACATACCCTTCAAATCTGCAGTTTCACATGTTAACATGTCAACACCACCTTTTCACATTTGAGGAAAATTACATGTTTTTTCCTCACATGTGAATTGCAGTTTTTCCAAATTTGTTCATATGTGAAACTGCAAATTCAATTTTTGCATGTAATTGTTTAATTTTTTTATTATATTATTTATCTTATTATAATTTTTTATTTTTTTACCCCTTTTTCGAAGGTCGACAGATGTGTGTCCCCCGAAACACAACCCAACCAAGCCACATTGCTTCTTGACACAATGCCCACTTAAACCGGAAGCCAGCCGCACCAATGTCTTGGAGGAAACACCGTGCACCTGACTACCGTGTCAGCATGCACTGCGTCCGGCCCGCCACAGGAGTCGCTAGTGTGCAATGGGACAAAGATATCCCTGCCAGCCAAACCCTCCCCTAACCCGGATGACGCTGGGACAATTGTACGCCACCCCATGGGTCTCCCGGTCGCGCCCGGTCGCAACAGAGCCTGGACTCGAACACAGAATCTCTAATGGCACAGCTAGCATTGCGATGCAGTGCCTTAGACCATCGTGCCACACATGAGGCCCGTGATTGTTTTTCACATGTGAACCAAAAATACACCTTATGGAAAAGCGGGGACTGCGAAGAGACACACACGCATACACATACATTGCAATATTGTTGTATGCAGTGGTGATTTTAGCATGTAAATCTTGGTCGGGCAAAAAAAAAGAAATGTTGAGGATGCATGCAAGCAAAGCCGCTACACAACACAACACAACACTAAACAATACATTAATTGCACTATAACGGTGACAAACTGTGCCCACAAACTGCTAGGGCGTACATAAAGCTGTCCTAACCGCAGAGTCCCAACAGCAGTCCCAACACCTTACCACTGCTACACCTGACTATCAGTGGAGCCTTGTCTGGCAGCGAAACAGTTAATTCAGCCTCATTTACTGCCTTTAAAAAAATCATAACTGATATGGCTGACTAGCTTAAACAAATCTGTTTTTTTCTGACAATTGAGATGTACAAACTATGGCATAAGGGGAAGAAAAGCGGATAAGAGGCAAGCCGTAATTTAGATTAAGACATTAATGAGCGAGCTAGGATGGACAAAGTCAATATAACATTTTTTTTCAGAACTTTTGAAATGTACAGCGACATAATTCAGAACATGGGCCGTTCTTAGCGTTCTCCCTGTACACCAAGTCAGAACCGTAGGATAAATGAAGGGGGTATATAAGCAGACAATGAAAGCGCTCACAATATTTGATGATTATATAAAAAAAATATATAAAAAAAAGTTCTAGGCTACATGTACACCACCAAGTCATAACAGTAAGCGACATTAAGAGTGGAAAATAGACCAAAATATAAGGGTGAGGCACATGGGTGAGCACCATCCCCCCCCCCTCTCTCTCTCTCTCTCTCTCTCTCTCTCTCTCTCTCTCTCTCTCTCTCTCTCTCTCTCTCTCTCTCCCAATTCAATTCAATTCAATTCAAGGGGCTTTATTGGCATGGGAAACATGTGTTAACATTGCCAAAGCAAGTGAGGTAGATATTATACAAAAGTGAAATAAACAATACAAATTAACAGTAAACATTACACATACAGAAGTTTCAAAACAATAAAGACATTACAAATGTTATATTATATATATACAGTGTTGTAACAATGTACAAATGGTTAAAGCACACAAGTTAAAATAAATAAGCATAAATATGGGTTGTATTTACAATGGTGTTTGTTCTTCACTGGTTGCCCTTTTCTTGTGGCAACAGGTCACAAATCTTGCTGCTGTGATGGCACACTGTGGAATTTCTCCCAGTAGATATGGGAGTTTATCAAAAGTGGATTTGTTTTCAAATTCTTTGTGGATCTGTGTAATCTGAGGGAAATATGTCTCTCTAATATGGTCATACATTGGGCAGGAGGTTAGGAAGTGCAGCTCAGTTTCCACCTCATTTTGTGGGCAGTGTGCACATAGCCTGTCTTCTCTTGAGAGCCATGTCTGCCTACGGCGGCCTTTCTCAATAGCAAGGCTATGCTCACTGAGTCTGTACATAGTCAAAGCTTTCCTTAAGTTTCGGTCAGTCACAGTGGTCAGGTATTCTGCCACTGTGTACTCTCTGTTTAGGGCCAAATAGCATTCTAGTTTGCTCTGTTTTTTTGTTAATTCTTTCCAATGTGTCAAGTAATTATCTTTTTGTTTTCTCATGATTTGGTTGGGTCTAATTGTGCTGTTGTCCTGGGGCTCTGTGGGGTGTGTTTGTGTTTGTGAACAGAGCCCTAGGACCAGCTTGCTTAGGGGACTCTTCTCCAGGTTCATCTCTCTGTAGGTGATGGCTTTGTTATGGAAGGTTTGGGAATCGCTTCCTTTTAGGTGGTTGTAGAATTTAACGGCTCTTTTCTGGATTTTGATAATTAGTGAGTATCGGCCTAATTCTGCTCTGCATGCATTATTTGGTGTTCTACGTTGTACACGGAGGATATTTTTGCAGAATTCTGCATGCAGAGTCTCAATTTGGTGTTTGTCCCATTTTGTGAAATCTTGGTTGGTGAGCGGACCCCAGACCTCACAACCATAAAGGGCAATGGGCTCTATGACTGATTCAAGTATTTTTAGCCAGATCCTAATTGGTATGTTGAAATTTATGTTCCTTTTGATGGCATAGAAGGCCCTTCTTGCCTTGTCTCTCAGATCGTTCACAGCTTTGTGGAAGTTACCTCTGGTGCTGATGTTTAGGCCGAGGTATGTATAGTTTTTTGTGTGCTCTAGGGCAACGGTGTCTAGATGGAATTTGTGGTCCTGGTGACTGGACCTTTTTTGGAACACCATTATTTTGGTCTTACTGAGATTTACTGTCAGGGCCCAGGTCTGACAGAATCTGTGCAGAAGATCTAGGTGCTGCTGTAGGCCCTCCTTGGTTGGTGACAGAAGCACCAGATCATCAGCAAACAGTAGACATTTGACTTCGGATTCTAGTAGGGTGAGACCGGGTGCTGCAGACTGTTCTAGTGCCCGCGCCAATTCGTTGATATATATGTTGAAGAGGGTGGGGCTTAAGCTGCATCCCTGTCTCACCCCACGACCCTGTGTGAAGAAATGTGTGTGTTTTTTTGCCAATTTTAACCGCACACTTGTTGTTTGTGTACATGGATTTTATAATGTCGTATGTTTTACCCCCAACACCACTTTCCATCAATTTGTATAGCAGACCCTCATGCCAAATTGAGTCGAAGGCTTTTTTGAAATCAACAAAGCATGAGAAGACTTTGCCTTTGTTTTGGTTTGTTTGGTTGTCAATTAGGGTGTGTAGGGTGAATACATGGTCTGTTGTACGGTAATTTGGTAAAAAGCCAATTTGACATTTGCTCAGTACATTGTTTTCATTGAGGAAATGTACAAGTCTGCTGTTAATGATAATGCAGAGTATTTTCCCAAGGTTACTGTTGACGCATATTCCACGGTAGTTATTGGGGTCAAATTTGTCTCCACTTTTGTGGATTGGGGTGATCAGTCCTTGGTTCCAAATATTGGGGAAGATGCCAGAGCTAAGGACGATGTTAAAGAGTTTTAGTATAGCCAATTGGAATTTGTTGTCTGTATATTTGATCATTTCATTAAGGATACCATCAACACCACAGGCCTTTTTGGGTTGGAGGGTTTTTATTTTGTCCTGTAACTCATTCAAGGTAATTGGAGAATCCAGTGGGTTCTGGTAGTCTTTAATAGTTGATTCTAGGATTTGTATTTGATCATGTATATGTTTTTGCTCTTTATTCTTTGTTATAGAGCCAAAAAGATTGGAGAAGTGGTTTACCCATACATCTCCATTTTGGATAGATAATTCTTCGTGTTGTTGTTTGTTTAGTGTTTTCCAATTTTCCCAGAATTGGTTAGAGTCTATGGAGTCTTCAATTACATTGAGCTGATTTCTGACGTGCTGTTCCTTCTTTTTCCGTAGTGTATTTCTGTATTGTTTTAGTGATTCACCATAGTGAAGGCGTAGACTCAGGTTTTCCGGGTCTCTATGTTTTTGGTTGGACAGGTTTCTCAATTTATTTCTTAGATTTTTGCATTCTTTATCAAACCATTTGTCATTGTTGTTCATTTTCTTCGGTTTTCTATTTGAGATTTTTAGATTTGATAGGGAAGCTGAGAGGTCAAATATACTGTTAAGATTTTCTACTGCCAAGTTTACACCTTCACTATTGCAGTGGAACATTTTACCCAGGAAGTTGTCTAAAAGGGATTGAATTTGCTGTTGCCTAATTGTTTTTTGGTAGGTTTCCAAACTGCATTCCTTCCATCTATAGCATTTCTTAATGTTACTCAGTTCCTTTGGCTTTGATGCCTCATGATTGAGTATTGCTCTGTTCAAGTAGACTGTGATTTTGCTGTGGTCTGATAGGGGTGTCAGTGGGCTGACTGTGAACGCTCTGAGAGACTCTGGGTTGAGGTCAGTGATAAAGTAGTCTACAGTGCTACTGCCAAGAGATGAGCTATAGGTGAACCTACCATAGGAGTCCCCTCGAAGCCTACCATTGACTATGTACATACCCAGAGTTGTGACCCGTTTTTGTTGGTTATGTTGTCATAGTTGTGCCTAGGGGGGCATATGGGGGAGGGAATGCTGTCACCTGCAGGCAGGTGTTTGTCCCCCTGTGTGCTGAGGGTGTCAGGTTCTTGTCCAGTTCTGGCATTTAGGTCGCCACAGACTAATACATGTACATGTATACATGTATAATACATCTCTCTCTCTCTCTCTCACCACCTCTCTCTTCCCCCTACACCCAGGCTCTGTTATCGCAGGTCATAAATTCCTAGAGGAGTCTCCCTCCTCATGGCCATGCAGTATAGAGAGAAAGATTTTCACAGGAGAACAAAGGAACTTCTTTCACATCATAGAACTTGAGAACAGAACAATGTCCATGTTTTGGAGAATGTGTACACGGTCGGGGGAGAATCCATCTACAACCGGTCCATTTCGTTTAATGTTTGTGAAACTCATGAGAGACAATACAGCCACATTACCAGAACTCTGTTTATACAAGAGTCTCAGTTGTGAGGCTTGCATCTAATTGTTGTATAAAATTAATGAGTAAAGATTCAACTATTTATGAAATTATGTAATGTGATTTTAAACTGTTTAATGAAGGAAACTCCAATTCCCTTTGGAGTTTAACTAAGTCATAGGCCCGCCCATGAGCAAAGACATTGATCTGGCATCATGGGACAGCCCTTTCCTTCAGTTCTGGATATAACCCCCACCTTGGGAATTTCCCAGTAGACCAGTACCCCGATCACAGAGGGAGCTAAGGTTTGAGTAGAGACCATGTGTACCTCGACCATTGAGGGAGCTAAGGTTGTAATGGTTGCTGAATCTTTTAACGATACCACGTGGTTAAACTCTGAGACTATCGACCCGACAGATTAAGAGCTACTCTTCGACACTAATTACTAGTCTGCAGCTAGAAATTATGTACCTGTGAATGCGAGGACCGACAACCGCCGAAACCACTATTCTATAAGAACATTTCTGAATGTTACTCTGAAGTATTCATTCTAACCATGGACTCCAGGGAGGCAGAGAGAATCTTGGATGAACTCTCCAACAGAAAAGGACGATTCCAACAGAGATCACGACGACACACTGAGCATGAATATATATATTGATTTCAATTATTCCCGAATGAGTGAGTGTCCATGTGCAAAGGATTAGCATTTCAATTGTTAGAATTCTCAACTGTGTAGTGTCTTTTGTCTTTCGCGCCCTTCTCAGTCCCTTTTAGTACCACGCCTTGATACCGGTTTAGCCCACTAGGGCATATCCCCTATCATTTCCTTGTAACCATATCTACTTTGTTGTTTGTTTATGCATTTCTGTGATTATTTAGTTAGTTAATAAATAAATGATTGAGATAATTGATGTATGGATGATTCATAGTGAAGACTGGGTTCGTGCAGATAACCAACAATTTACGATGTTTGGAATGAGACTAACGTGAGGTAAAGAATAATTCATTAATTAGAAGATTAATTGATCAGATATTAAAATATATGAAGAGTTATATTAGGAAAATTATAACTTTGTAATCTGAATATTTTCCTTGGTGCCCCGACTTCCTAGTTAATTACATTTACCTGATTAGTTTAATCACATAATACTAATTACAGAGAATTGATTTCATAAAATAACAGTCTTCAGTTTAATGATGCCAAAGACACAACATGGGCTACTAACAGTTTACTACACAACATACACTTAGTATTACTTTCTGAGCTATAGTATAAATATATTCCTGGCATATTACATCATTTATGCAGCAGCGTACAAGACATTTTTGGACTCACCTTGTTGTGCTGTGCTCACTTGAACAGGAAGGTGGCGTGGCAGTCCTTTGTGGGCAAATTTTGTCATCAAACTTTGTAATCAAAGTCTAGCATTCTCTGGATTTATGGTGCTTTCAAGATAACCAGGAACTCGGAAATAAACAAGGTCGAATCATGATGACGTCAGTGATCTTCAGGTCGTAGCTCTAGAAAGAAGCCCGAGTTCCCGACTTACATTTCCGAGTTGGATGTACAACCGTTCAAAATGAATTACCCAGTCGGAGCTTGTTTTTTCCCCGAGTTCCCAGTTGTCTTGAACTCATTGAAGTCAGATTTCCCAGTTCTGAGTTAACAGTTGTTTTGAGCGCAACAGCATGCCCAATGTTGAATGTTTATCATTTTAAGCTTGGAAAAGAAACCCTTAAACCCAGAATTGGGACCACACACACAATCCACTGAATACCAGGCTACTGATTGCTTTGCAATGCTTGCAGTTAGCCACTGATTCCTTCCAAAACACTCATTGTTGAATTTGTGATTTCCAACTTGTTATATAATGTTTCCATTATTTTTCTTCATATGACAATGATTAAAAATTATTTGCCAGTAGATTGTCGACTTGATCCATGATGATGACTGCTAGATAAGATTTTGAAAGTATGGTGTTAACATGATCAGTCCAATCAAAGTTACTGTAGATATAACGTGATTTGACGTCATTTTATCTGCGGCCACTGACCTTGAGCCTTCTTGGATGGGCACTTCTAATGTAACTCTATGGCAGCACCCAAGGGGCTTGACTTTTTTAGCTCTACCCTTAGATTTGGCAGTAACGTAGTGTACCCATGAGTGACAGAACACTGAGCCAATCATGGCGCATCTAAAGAACATTACCAATGCCTACGCTGCGTATTTTACGCTGGCTGCCCCACCTGCTGAAACACCTGCATTTTGGAGCTGCCATACTCAAGAAAGCAAAAATGAGACCATGTTTGTATGCGGCTTATTAACTCAATTGTGTAGATATATATATATTTTTGCCTTTACCTCCCTTATCTCACCTCATTTGCTCACATTGTATATCGACTTATTTTTCTACTGTATTTGACTGTATGTTTGTTTTACTCCATGTGTTGCTGTATGTGTCTAAGTGCTTTGCTTTATCTTGGCCAGGTCGCAATTGCAATTGTTCTCAACTTGCCTACCTGGTTAAATAAAGGTGACATAAAAAATAAAATAAATATATAAGTTTGAAATTGTTTGTAAATTGATATGTGACACGCATTAATGCCAAAATAACATGCAAAACAGGCAAACCTCCCCCACACAATTATTTTTGCTAAAAATGTGGGGCTCAAAACATGACGGGTCGCCACTGGTTGTATGGTGGTATTATACATTTTGAATTGTACATTTTGTATTGTTGATATGTGGTGGTGTAATAATGTCATATGATGTACTTTTTTGCTTTTGTTTTATATGTAATGTAAGTGCTTTAACAGGCAGTGACCTTCATACAGCAGTTGAAGGTCATAGTTCTGCTGTATGAAGGTCACTGCCTGTTACAGGGGCAATTCTTAGTTAATACATCAATTTTATGTAGCCATTTGAACGCGATCCATTGAAAGGGGCAATCCTTAGTTGCTACATATATTTTTGGACTTAATTAATTATACAGTAACAGTCAAAAGTTTGGACACACCTACTCATTCAAGGGTTTTTCTTTATTTTCTACTATTTTCTACATTGTAGAATAATAGTGAAGACATCAAAACTTTGAAATAACACACATGGATTCATGTAGTAACCAAAAAAGTGTAGTAACCAAATGTAATAACCAAAATCTATTTTACATTTTAGATTCCTCAAAGTAGCCACCCTCTGCTTTGATGACAGCTTTGCACACTTTTAACATTCTCTCAACCAGCTTCACCTGGAATGCTTTCCCAATGATCTTTAAAGAGTTCCCACACATGCTGAGCACTTGTTGCCTGCTTTTCCTTCACTCTGCGGTCCAACTCATTCCAAAGCATCTCAATTGGGTTAAGTTCGGGTGATTGTAGAGGCCAGGATATCTGATGCAGCACTCCATCACTTTCCTTCTTGGTCAAATAGCCCTTACACAGCATGGAGGTGTGTTGGGTCATTGTCCTGTTTAAAAACAAATGACAGTCCCACTAAGCGCAAACCGGATGGGATGGCGTATCGCTGCAGAATGCTGTGGTAGCCATGTCGGTTAAGTGTGCCTTGAATTCTAAATAAATCACTGACAGTGTCACCAGCAAAGCACCATCACACCTCCTCCTCCGTGCTTCACGGTGGGAACCACACCTGCAGAGATCATCCGTTCACCTACTCTGTGTCTCACAAAGACACGGCGGTTGGAACCAAAAATCTCAAATTTTGACTCATCAATCAGACCAAAGGACAGATTTCCACCGCTCTAATGTCCATTGCTCGTGTTTCTTGGCCCAAGCAAGTCTCTTCTTATTATTGGTGTCCTTTAGTAGTGGTTACTTTGCAGAAAACCATGAAAACCAGAAGATCACAAAAGCCTGATTCACGCAGTCTCCTCTGAACAGTTGATGTTGAGATGTGTCTGTTACTTTAACTCTGAAGCATTTATTGAGAGAATGCCAAGAGTGTGTAAAGCTTTAACTCTGAAGCTGGTTGAGAGAATGCCAAGAGTGTGTAAAGCTGTCATCAAGGCAAAGGGGGGCTACTTTGAGGAATCTCAAATCTCAAATATATTCTGGTTACTACATGATTCCATTTGTGCTATTTCATAGTTTTGATGTCTTCACTATTATTCAAGAGTGTGTAAAGCTTTAACTCTGAAGCTGGTTGAGAGAATGCCAAGAGTGTGTAAAGCTGTCATCAAGGCAAAGGGGGGCTACTTTGAGGAATCTCAAATCTCAAATATATTCTGGTTACTACATGATTCCATTTGTGCTATTTCATAGTTTTGATGTCTTCACTATTATTCTACAATGTAGAAAATAGTAAAAATAAAGAAAAACCATGTAATGAGTTCCCGGGTGAGACAAGGATATCCCTACCGGCCAAACCACTCTAGGCCAATTGTGTGTCGCCCCACGGACCTCCCGGTCGTGGCCGGCTGCGACAGAGCCTGGGCGCGAACCCAGAGTCTCTGGTGGCACAGCTAGCGCTGCAATGCAGTGCCCTAGACCACTGCGCCACCCGGGAGGCCCTGGATTTTGACAAAATTATTCATTAATATTCCAGCATTACTAGCTAGGCTCTTTCCTTGCCCTCTTCCATACTCCTACATTTACAATTTCTGCACAGAAATCACCAGAAATTGTTATTTCATATCTCACAACACTTCCTGCATCTATCATGTAGACCATATAACATTTTCCCTCCGCTGCCTCCATCATTCTAAAGCACGTTACCCGAGTCCCCCCTGCCTTTGTCCAGCCCTAACCCCACTCTTCATGCTTTTGGCCTCACACAGGTCAATTAAAAACCTTTACAGACCTCCCTGCTCTTATCACACAGAACACACATCTCCTCCCTCGTTTCCCCCTTCCCTCTATATTTCCCCTTTTCCTCCGTCTCCTGCCCTGGTGTGTTTTTATCTTCCCAGTTCCGCCCAATCTCTCTGTAAGTCCAGGGCAGGCAGGCTTCCATATACTGCCTACCAACAAGCACATCCTCTATGTGTGTATGTGTATGTGTGTGTGTGTGTGTGTGTGTGTGTGTGTGTGTGTGTGTGTGTGTGTGTGTGTGTGTGTGTGTGTGTGTGTGTGTGTGTGTGTGTGTGTGTGTGTGTGTGTGTGTGTGTGTGTGTGTGTGTGTGTGTGTGTGTCTTAGGCAGAGATAGTAGTGAGATGGGTTTTCAGCTCCTCTCTGCTATCTCGGGCAAACAGGCACACACAGACCTTTGATTTCCAGAAACACCTCTACCTACCATCACTACATGGCATTATGGTCATCACGATCAGGAAATGCAAAATCCTACAATGCTGGCAGACGCCCCAGACTTCTTCAAGTCGATTTCTCCTCCAGTTAGTTTTTATTAGAAAATGGCTGATATAATAAGGTCTGGATCTTGTGTGTGTGTGTGTGTGTGTGTGTGTGTGTGTGTGTGTGTGTGTGTGTGTGTGTGTGTGTGTGTGTGTGTGTGTGTGTGTGTGTGTGTGTGTGTGTGTGTGTGTGTGTGTGTGTGTGTGTGTGTGTGTGTGTGTGTGTGTGTGTGTGTGTGTGAGAGAAAGAGACCCGCCCATTGTGATTGAATTAACAGTAGAACTAATTGTGCCCTACACCTATCACGGTTCTCTAAAGTAGAACCCAGAAGCAGACCAGGACAAGGAGAGTAAGACGAAGGTGAGTATTTATTTACAAGTTTAAATGTAGTGATAGAAAAATCCAAGTAGCGGAGCGGGCAGCGGAGGTGAGTTGATGGAATTGAGTAAGCAGATCCAAGGAAGTAACTGAAGTCACCGACGACCAGGTAGGGATGGGATGAGTGTTCCGGGTGAATGACTGTAGACAGAAAAAACGGAGGTAAGTTCAAGGCAAGCAAGACGTACAAAACAACAAAACAAACTCTATCAAACTGGAGGCTGATACGCTGGCACAACATACTGTTCATGGCTAACGATCCGGCAGGGATTGGATGTCAGGTCAGCGCTTATGAAGTGGAGGGGTCATGATCAGGACCAGGTGTGCAGATAGCTGATGGGATACAGGTGCGGGTACTCAGAGATCCTCCAACTAGCTACGTCGCCCGGCAACCAGACAGGGTGCGTTCCAGGACACCGGAAAAAACACTCCAGGACAGAACACAGGCAAAAACAGACTCAGGAAGCGGGATTCGTGACAACACCTCTGTGGAAAGGGTTCTACATATAACTCAAAAGGGTTCTACCTACAACCAAAAGTATTCTACCTGGAACCAAAAAGGTTCTTCACAAGGTTATCCTATGGGAACAGCCGGAAAACCCTCTTAGGTTCTAGATCGTGCCTTTGTTCTAATAGTAGCTCAACGTCGTTGATGTACTGATGCGTTACAACCCCAGCAAAATTAGAAAATAAAGTTTCTTTTGAAGTACTTCATGTCTCTTCAAAAGGGAGGGTTGGACTTTGCTCTCTCTTTTTCTTTCCCTCTCTCTCTCTCTCTCTCTTTTCCTCTTTCAAAAAGACTCTCACCAAAAGAATATCAGGCTTTTATCCCTACACATGATGATAATCTCTAATATGAAATTACTCTCTTTTTCATCTTGAGGCTGAGAGAAAGAACATGTAATCGCTTCATTCACCATCTTGGCTTCAAAAGCCCGCCCGAGGTTCATTGAGGGTATTGGTATTCAAGGATGACTTAAGATTCAAGTGGTCGTTGTGTGTTTCTATTGTCCAATGGAAGCCATCCTATGGACTGCAAATGTCAGTGTGTTTCTAACGATAACAGAATGGCCGTGTTTGCCTCGTGTAAGATTGGATGTATCCTTTTGTTGGGTTTAGAGATGCTGAGAAATAAGCTGGCAGCAGCTGAGTCTTTTCCTCCTCATCTTCTCCACCCTGTCGGACAAAATTGCTACCGAGTTTCCACTGAGCTCTGTTTTAAAAATCCACCGCAGTTTTAACAAAAAGGCTTGTCAATTGCCATCAGGGAGGCTAGTTTATCTTTCTTTTGGAATAAGTATTCTATCAAAACAGATTTCCTGTAATTTTAACCTTTTCCTCTTTTCTATGCCTCACCAATAAGGCTGGATATTGCTTGGTAGGAGCTTGTGCCGTGTGGAAAGCAAGTGTTTCTTCCTCAAAAGTCAGCATGTTCCATTTCTTCAGCATTTTCATTTCTTGGTTCTTTGTTTTTCTGCCATGACATGTTGGCTCAGCGTGCCTCATAACAACTCAAATAAAGTGAGCAAAGATGGTGCATCAGAGCATGGAGAGGATACTGGTGGAAGATGCACTGTTATGTTTGGTTCAGCAGTCGTGAGGTTTTGGTGTGTTTGTGTGTGTGTGTTAGCCAATCTGTGTGTGCGTGTGTATGTGTGTGTACTGTATTCATGTACGCGTGTGTATTTGCCAGTGTGTGTCAGTGTATATTAAACATGGTCATGTCTTCTATTCTCATTATGCACCAGGCTCACCATCATCCTACCTGTTAACCATTTAGCTCATACCACCTCCCCTCCTCTCCATGTGTACTGATGACACATAGAAGACAGCCAAACTGAGACAGAGGATTCAGAGAACCATGCCATGGCAGGAGGATAGGTCTTCTGTTGGAGGCTTCAATAGGCCTGCCCAGCCTGTCTGTCTGTTCCTGCCCCCAGCCCTATTAGAGAGAGGGAGATCTCTGCTGTCAGAGAGAGAGAGAGAGAGAGAGAGAGAGAGAAGAAGAGCGAGAGGTGGGGGGAGAAAGAGAGAGAAAGAGAGAGAGAGAGAGCGAGTGAGAGAGACAGAGCGATGGAGAGAGCGTACCATCATTAGAGTTGATTAATGATGGTGCTTAGCTAAACTATATCATTTGTTTGGTTTGGTGTACTGATTGATTTACTTGTCCACACCTGCTCTCCATCTCCTGATGTCATTTCCTGTTGGTGACCTGAAAATCAATGATATGTCACAAGTTCAAGTGTTTCTCAAACTAACAGAAGGAAGAAATGATCCTGTGATCTGTTGCATGATGGGCAGATGATTGGTTCAGGTAAATATTATTACATCTTATGACAGCACTTGAACATGTCCTTGCAGCCATGATGGTCATTTTGAACATCATAGTTCAGGTTGCAATCAACCATATTTGTATTATAAAATAATCGAAGTATGTGTTTAAAGACAAATACTTGATGTTTAATTTACAAAAGATGACTGACTTATACCACTCTTATCAGAGACAAATTATATGGTTCACTCACACTCTTCTACTGTTCCTCTGCAAACTTTTGTTCCCCATGATCACTTATCCTTCCCTTCTTTAACCAGCCTCCTCTTTCTGATCCTGTCCACTATCTGCAAAGAGAGAGAGACAGAGAAAAGGAGAGAGAGATAGCTTTAGAGAGAGAGAAAAAGAGAAAGAGAGAGAGAGAAATAGAGAGTTTGGTCAGGATTCTCCTTAAATAATTCAAAAGTAATACTTGATTAATCAAGTATAATGCCTCACATGTTATGTTTTGGAGAGGGTCTACTCGGCTTTGTGTTTTACAAAATTGAGTTGAGGACAGGAATGAGTGGCCAGGCGAGCCTTACCCTCTTTTTTGTCTTTTTGCATGGTTAATAGATACATTACAATCCATCACTTACTGATGTAATGCTAGGTAACATCAGTGGGGAGTATGTCCTGGATAAAGTTACTCACAGGGCTGGAGGTCTATCTGCCATGTATTAATTAGATAGAAGAAGAGGGTTTCTGTGTCCCAGACTCGTAAAGTTACAATACAATAACAAACAATGTATGTGTGTGTGTGTGTGTGTGTGTGTTTGTGTTTGTGTGGGATGGCCATCCTACATGAAATATCAACATAATAGTATGAGCAGGTCATTCAAATCTATGGTTAACCATTGGGAGTTTAACTTCAGTTTGTTGGTAGTCTGCTCATTCCTTCTACTGGCTTTCTTGATGTCTATAGTATTCTCTCTGGTATGCAATCTGGATTCCGCTCAGGTTATGGATGTGTCACTGCAACCTTAAAGGTCCTCAATGAAGCCACCATTGCCCTTGATACTAAGCAATGTTGTCCTGCTATTTTTATTGTCTTGGCCAAAGCTTTTGACACGGTAGACCATTCCAGTCTTGTGGGCCGGCTAAGGAATATTGGTGTCTCTGAAGGGTCTTTGGCCTGGTTTGCTAACTACCTCTCTCAAAGAGTGTAGTGTATTAAGTCAGAAAATCTGCTGTCTCAGCCACTGCCTGTCACCAAGGGAGTACCCCAAGGCTCAATCCTAGGCCCCACGGTCTTATCAATTTACATCAACAACATAGCTCAGGCAGTGGAAGCTCTCTCATCCATTTATATGCAGATGATACAGTCTTATACTCAGCTGGCCCCTTCCCGGATTTTATGTTAAATGCTCTACAACAAAGCATTCTTAGTGTCCAACAAGCTTTCTCTGCCCGTAACCTTGTTCTGAACACCTCTAAATCAAATGTCATATGGTTTGGTAAGAATAATGCTCCTCTCCCCACCAGTGTGATGAGTACATCTGAGGGTTTAGAGCTTGAAGTAGTCACCTCATACAAGTACTTGGGAGTAGGGCTAGACAGTACACTGTCCTTCTCTCAGCACATATCAAAGCTGCAGGCTAAAGTTAAATCTAGACTTGGTTTCCTCTATCGTAATCGCTCCTCTTTCACCCCAGCTGCCAAACCAACCCTGATTCAGATGACCATCCTACCCAGGCTAGATTACAGAGACATAATTTATAGATCAGCAGGTAAGGGTGCACTCGAGTGGCTAGATGTTGTTTACCATTCGGCAATCATATTTGCTACCAATGCTCCTTATAGGACACATCACTGCACTCTATACCCCTCTGTAAACTGGTCATATCTGTATGCCCATCGCAGGACCCACTGGTTGATGCTTATTTATAAAACCTTCTTAGGCCTCACTCCCCCCTATCTGAGATATCTACTGCAGCCCCCATCCTCCACATACAACACCCGTTCTGCCAGTCACATTCTGTTAAAGGTCCCCAAAGCACACACATCCCTGGGTAGCTCCTCTTTTCAGTTCGCTGCAGCTAGCGACTGGAACGAGCTGCAACAAACACTCAAACTGGACAGTTTTATCTCAATCTCTTCATTCAAAGACTCAATCATGGACACTCTTACGGACAGTTGTGGCTGCTTTGCGTGATGTATTGTTGTCTCTACTTTCTTGCCCTTTGTGCTGTTGTCTGTGCCCAATAATGTTTGTACCATGCTTTGTGCTGCTCCCATGTTATGTTGCTACCATGCTGTGTTGTCATGTGTTGCTGCCTTGCTATGTTGTTGTATTAGGTCTCTTTTTATGTAGTGTTGTGTTGTCTCTGTTGTCGTGATGTGTGTTTTATCCTATATTTATGTTTTTTATTTTTATTGTTTTTATTTTTAATCCCAGCCCCAGTCCCTGTAGGAGTTTTTTTTCTCCTTTTGGTAGGCTGTCATTGTAAATAACAACTTGTTCTTAACTAACTTGCCTAGTTAAATAAAGGTTAAATAAAAATACAAATAAATAAAAATACAAAATTCTAGGGACGTTGGAATGAAAACTTCTACTACAGAGAACATTTAGTAGCCCTCTGCATTTACTAAGGAATTACATTGTCCCATTTTCTGTTGTGACAAAATAGGAAGTTGAACTACTTTCTTTGTTAATATTTCTGAAGAGTGATGTGCTTGGAGGTCCTGTGTGATATAGTCAAGTTCTGAGTGAAAGGAATTCTATTGGTCGTTATCAACAAAACTTCACAATAAGGTACAGAGTGTTCGATTTGCCTGCTGGGTGGCAAGGATCCCCCAGCTCCACTGAAAACCATTGACAACCACATGCTGTTTTAAAGGGGTTGTTAAATGTTATAACTATTTGGTTTTAATACCATCACCTTGAAGAGTATAGTCAGAACTACACAGTTCAGATTACTCCACATTTAGCTCTACCATCAGAGTTATACAGCAAGTAACTGCATGCTTTCATGATCAGTAAACATCAATTGATCATGTAATTTCAGATACGTGACGAAAGCCTCACAATACCACCATTAGTTAGATATTTGAGTGATATTTGAGTGATATAAAATATAAATTAACTATACCTGACAAGTATGAGTGACTTAGACGAATTTCCCATCCTTCGTGGGCGCTGTCTGTCAAGCGGCAAAAGGGAACATTTGCCGATGTACTGTTAACTGATAATGTTTACTTTACAAGCTACCGGTAGAAACTTAAAACATAGTGGTATGTATACCGAATATACTTTTTTCTCCATTCAACGAAGGTCTAACTAGCAAAGTTAGATAACATTATTCCCTTTTCAAAATTGTTTTAAAGAGTGTTTAATCACGATTGCTGCTGACAGACATTGTAGATTTGATTGATGGATCACATCAAATTGGCTAGCTAATGTTAGCTAATAACAGATGACATCAATATGGCTAGTTAACAAGCTAACTTTCAGGGGATAAACTAGATGGCTATATCGAAATATTGTTTGATTTGCTTGCCATCTACAGTACCAGTCAAAAGTTTGGAAACACCTACTCATTCAAGGGGTTTTCTTTATTTTTTACTATTTTCTACATTGTAGAATAATAGTGAAGACATCAAAACTATGAAATAACACATTTCGAATCACATAGTAACCAAAAAAGTGTTAAACAAATCAAAATATATTTTGTATTTTTCAAAGTAGTCACCCTTTGCCTTGATGACAGCTTTGCACACTCTTGGACTTCTCTCAGGCAGCTTCATGAGGAATGATTTTCCTACAGTCTTGAAGGAGTTCCCTCATGTTGGCTGTTTTTCCTTCACTCTGCGGACCAACTCATCCCAAACCATCTCAATTGGGTTGAGTTTGGGTGATTGTGCAGGCCAGGACATCTGATGCAGCGCTCCATCACTCTCCTTCATGTCAAATAGCCCTTACAAAGCCTGGAGGTGTGTTTGGGTCATTGTCCTGTTGAAATGATAGTCCCACTAAGCACAAACCATATGGGATGGTGTATCGCTACAGAATGCTGTGGTAGCCCGGCTAGTTAAGTGTGCCTTGAATTCTAAATAGATCACAGACAGTGTCACCAGGAAAGCATCCCCACACCATCACACCTCCTTCCCCATTCTTTTCGGTGGGAACCACATATGCGGAGATCATCCGGTCACCTACTCTGCGTCTCACAAAGACATGGAGGTTGGAACCAAAAAATCTCAAATTTGGACTCATCAGACCAAAGGACAGATTTCCACCGGTCTAATGTCTAATGTGCCTGATTCACACAGTCTCCTCTGAACAGTTGATTTTGAGATGTGTCTGTTACTTTAACTCTGTGAAGCATTTATTTGGGCTGCAATTTCTGAGGCTGGTAACTCTAATGAACGTATCGTCGGCAGCAGAGGTAACTCTGGTTCTTCCTTTCCTGTGGTGGTCCTCATGAGAGCCAGTTTCATCATAGCGCTTCATTGGTTTTTGCGACTGCACTTGAAGAAAATGTCAAAGTTCTTGATATTTTCCGGATTGACTGAAATTCATGTCTTCAAGTAATGATGGACTGTCATTTCTCTTTGCTTAGTTGAGCTGTTCTTGCCATGATATGGACTTGGTCTTTTACCAAATTGGGCTATC
Source organism: Salvelinus alpinus (assembly GCF_045679555.1). Lineage (NCBI taxonomy): Eukaryota > Metazoa > Chordata > Actinopteri > Salmoniformes > Salmonidae > Salvelinus > Salvelinus alpinus. Next base: position 39,326,199 of record NC_092089.1, on the reverse strand, counting down.
TTCTGTCTACCACCCCTACCTTGTCACAACACAACTGATTGGCTCAAACACATTAAGAAGGAAAGAAATTCCACAAATGAACTTTTAACAAGGCACACCTGTTAATTGAAATGCATTCCAGGTGACTACCTCATGAAGCTGGTTGAGAGAATGTGAAGAGTGTGCAAAGCTGTCATCAAGGCAAAGGGTGACTACTTTGAGGAATCTCAAATATAAAATATATTTTGATTTGTTTAACACTTTTTTGGTTACTACATGATTCCAAATGTGCTATTTAATAGTTTTGATGTCTTCACTATTATTTTACAATATAGAAAAACAAAGAAAAACCATTGAATGAGTATGTGTGTCCAAACTTTTGACTGGTACTGTAAAGTGGTGATGACAGTAGTCACACTGAACTTTGCCAGAACGAGGACTTGCCAATGTTAAGCTCTTTCCAAAAGTCTAACCTCTGATGAAGCAAGCTAAATGACACATATTGTTTGCTTAGCTAGCCAGCTACATGCCAAATGGATCGGCTACCTTCACGTATCTGAAAATACATGTTCAATTGATCTTTATTGATCATGGAAAAACATGCAGTTATTTGCTGTATAAATCTGATGATAGAGCTAAATGTGGAATAATCAGAACTGTGTAGTTCTATGTTCTTCAAGAGGTGATGATATAAAAAACAAAATTTATTTAACGACCCCTTGAAAACGGCACGTAGTTGTCAATGGTTTTAGCGGAGCTGGGGGTGTCAGCACCGTATTGTAACATTTTATGGATGAAGACCTACACAATACAATACAATACAACACAATACAATACACTACAATACAGCACAATGGTTTGTACTTAAAAGTCTCTCAGTCCTGTCTTCTGGGCTCATTATCATTCTGTGCATGACGTCCTAAGCTATCTCCCACAACCATCTCCCAGTGTGAGTGACTCCCCACTGCCTGATGATAATCTCACTGTGAAATAGAGAACATATAGATAATTTTACAGCCTGAGAGGTTCTGGCAGCTCTGGCCTGTGTTTGCTTGGCTTTATGTTTCCACACTATACTGTATATTTGGAGAGCTGCAATTGTGAAGTGGAGAAAATGAAATCTCCTGTGAGCTGGGAGTCCTAAAGAATAGTCGTGTTTGCTTTGGGCGTTCATCTCCTGCCCTCTCATCACAAACTTCGTTTTCTGATCATTACATCCCTTCCTCTATCCTCCTTCTATCTACACCCCTCTCGCCTCCTTCCCTCTTTCCCTAGAGCCATATAGCACCCTTTAAAAGATTTCACAAGATGAAGATAAAAACACCCCCATAGATTCTTAAAGTTAAAGGACTGATTGCTGACCAAGCTCTGACCTCCTCTAAACTGAAGAGGAGAGTAGAGCGAAGAGAATAGGAGAGTCCACCACTAGCTCACACCTAGTCCATTAAAACCCTAAGCCATCTCCATAATTAAAGCGTTTTATTTGAACAATTCCCCATTAGAAGCTCAGGGAGTGGAGAAAGGGATAATGTGAGATTGGAAGTGACAGCAACATTCTCCACAGTGGCCTGGGCGCATTTAAACACACGCTGACTCATTAAAAATATATCTACTTTTGTAGCGACATCCCAGCTTAACAAAACAACTCATCTCCACACAGTGGCGGTTGAACGTGCTCGGACACATGCAAAGAAGTACTCGCTCGCAAGCACATACACACACGCAAAGATATACTTGCATGTACACTGGCAGACACGCACACAACACAACACACATGCACAAACGCACACATGCACACACACATACACTCACACACCACTACCATACCAGAGAGTAAAATACCCAGTTCAACTTGAAGCTCAGTTGGTAGAACATAGCGCTTGCAACTCCAGGGTTGTGGGTTTGATTCCAGTATGAAAAAGTATTTACACATTTTACTCACTCACTACCGTAAGTCACTCTGGATAAATGACTAAAATGTAACTACACATTTTATTCATGAGGTGATGTGGGAGCTTGACTTGGAAGACCTACACAATACAATACAATACAACACAATACAATTGCTCATTTACTGTATAGTTACAGTAAAAGCTAATTTATGGTTGTTCCGATGGAGAGTGTCATGCAAATGCGGTGCCTCCGAAGACATGCAGGGGCCAAGTCAAGCTCCGTGCCATGCTCCTCTCAAATTTGTAAGAATGTGGAGGGTTCCGTATAGCTCCGCATTGACATGATTTGTTGACGGTAGGTGGGGGCGGGAGGTTCTGTATAAAGAAAAACTCACTTCCTTGACAACTTCTGTGACGGAGTCTAGTTGTTAAGTAATCGACTAGCCGGACTTTCCCCCAGACTCTGCGTGTAGGGATTTGTACAATGCTTGAACAAGGCTATTGAACTTGACATTGGTGTCTGTCTGTATTCCTTTATCCAACATATCATACTGAAACATGTTATCAGAAGTGGCTTGAAAACCACACGTTTGTTATTTTTGTAGCTAAGTACAGTATAGGCGCAGTTACGTTCCATATGCGAACACACGCCGTTTCCTACTCCTAGTCACAACACTGATCAACTCATTGTTAGCTGGCTAGCTAGCATCACTACCTAACGTTATCTCGATGGCTGAAGGCAAAGCAATCTCCTATTCCATCGCTATGGCAGTGAACATTCCGCCACCAAATCCCATGGTTCTCAAAGGGGACTGGAATACTAATTGGGACAACTTCAGGGATGAATTCGAGGACTAAGCGCTGGCGACCGGTCTACATGAGAAACCCAACGAGGTACAAGCGGCAACTCTGAGGAGTTTAATGGGCAGCGAATGCAGGCATATCTACCGGCACAATCTCACCCTCACAGCACGACAACAGTATGACGCAAAGGCTATATTGGATGCATTGTAGAATTACTTCAAACCCGCCAGGAACGTCATTTACGAGCGGTTCGTTTTCGGAAGCTGCAAACAGGAAGAGGGTGAGTCCGTACACAACTTTGTAACCTGTTTGAGACAAATCCACTACTTGTGAATACGGGGGATTAAAAGATGAATTGATTCATGACAAAATCGTCCTGGGAAATGCAAATGAGGACATGCGCCGGCGTCTACTAAGAGAGAGAGGCTTAACATTAGTAACTGCCATCGAAATGTGCCGCACTGCTGAAGTCACTGACATGAGAATGAGAGCAATGAAAATCGAAACCCCACGCACCGACGTTGATACTGTTCACGCTGTTGCCATGCAGACATTCAGACAAAACCAATCGAGGCAGAGTAATTAACCACGAACGGTGAACACAGAGAGCCCCATAGCATGTAAATACTGTGGGAATAGACACACACACGAGGCAAAGAGCACTGCCCTGGCTACGGAAAACCATGCAGAGCTTATGGAACTAATAATCACTTTGCAAAAGTGTGTCGCAAAAGAAGTGTGAAGTGAGGGCAAGATTCACTATCTTGATGATGTCACTCAATGTTCAGAGCAGAACAGTGAAAGTGACATTTACATGCATGAATCCATTGGGGCTGTATACTCAAGAGGGAATAAATGGTTTGTAATCTGGATTCCGATGCTACATGCAACGTAATGAGCTACAAAGACTAAATCAATCTGGCACCTGACACACATCTATTGCCTAGCGATACAAGACTAAAGCTGTACTCAGGAGAGCTAATGAGCTCTATGGGCACCTTTCATACCGAATGTGTTATTCGGGGACGCAAACACAAGCTGGAGTTTGAGATTGTGAAAACCAGTCAACATCCTCTCCTCTCAGGCTCTACATGCGAATGCCTGGGACTGATGCAGTTCACTGTACCAAATGACCTGCACATTGTGGATCATGTCCAGCATGGACCCCTGTCCAAAGAACAACTACTCAGCAGATATGACGATGTATTCAACATGCCCGTTGAATCAGTGCCTGGGGAGGTACACGTTGAAGTGGATGAGAGCATCACTCCAGTCCAGTGTGCTCCTCGCAATGTGCCCATTGCAATTAAAGTGGCTTTGAAGGCCCAGCTGGACAAGAATGAGGCCGATGGCCACATGACATCTGTGACTGAACCAACTGACTGGATCAGCAATATGGTCATAGTGAAAAAAACAGAAGCTTAGGGTCTGCATCTACCCAAAGCATCTGAACCAAGCACTGAAATGATCCCACTACATCATGCCGACACTAGAGGATGTACTCTACATGCTTCCCAAGGGCAGGATTTCCACATTGGTGGATGCCCGAGATGCATTCCTTCAATGCAAGCTGGACGAAGAAAGCAGCTTCATGACTACCTTCTGGACCCCCTGGGGTCGGAAACGCTGGCAAAAGCTCCCGTTTGGTGTCTCAGTGGCACCTGAGGTATACCAATGCAAGCAGCATGAGTTACTGGCTGGGCTCAAGGGCATTGAACCCATCGCCGATGATGTCCTGATCGTAGGCTGTGGTGACAGACGAAGAAGCAGAACGCACAGAAAGCGCAGAATGCGCCGTTCAGTTAAGCTTCGTCTTGGCCTGAAGAAGCTGCAGTTCAAGGTGAAAGACGTCCACTTCCATGGCCACATTCTCTCGGCCAAAGGCCTGAAGCCGGACCCAGACAAGGTCAGAGCGATCCTCGACATGCCAAACCCGTCTGATGCAAAAGGAGTACAGCGTCTCATCGGCATGTGCCTCTGCGCTGGTTGCTGGACAAAGACACACCATGGCACTGGCTACCCAAGCACGAGTCCGCAGTCCAGCAGATGAAGTCTCTGGCGTCATCCATGCCAGTGTTGCGCTACTACGACGTCACGAAGCCTGTCCCAATCCAGAGCGACTCCAGCCAAAGGGGACTTGGATGCTGCCTCATGCAGGAAGGCCAGCCCGTTGCGTTTGCCTCGAGAGCGCTCACCCCCACCGAACAAAACTATGCACAAATTGAGAAAGAGTGCCTCAACATCGTCTCCTGCCAGCGCCTCCATCACTACTTATATGGTCGAGAGCTGGTCACCGCTGAAACTGACCACAAACCACTCATTGCCATATTCAGTAAACCTCTCCTCAATGCGCCCAAGAGGCTTCAAAGCATGCTCCTGACTCTGCAAAACTACAGCCTGAAGGTCATCTACAAGCCAGGACCAGACATGTACATCAGAGACACACTGAGCAGGGCAACAGCACAATGTACAGCGGCATGCCATCTGTTTGCTACAGCAGGAACAACAAGATGTTCAACAGATCAATCAGGCAGACTACTTAAACGTCACAGATCACCGCCTAGCCCAGATCAGGCAGCACACTGACAAGGACGAACACTTAGTCACTGAAGTCCATGGCTCTCGCAGGTTGGCCATATCTGTAAGAGGAGACACCTTTCACAGTGAGAGAATACTGGACCTTTCGAGATGAGATCAGCGTGCAAAATGGCGTCTTGTTCAAAGGTCAGAAGGTCATTATTCCCAAATCACTACGTCCATAGATGCTTACCCGCATACACTCCAGTCACTTTGGAGGTGACGCATGCTACCGCCAGGCTCGTGAAACATTATACTGGCCAAACATGCAAGTAGAAATGAAAGACTTTGTCAGCAGCTGTACCACATGCAACGAGTACGCTCATGAACAGCAAAAGGAAACCATGATGTCACATGAACTGCCCACAAGGGCCTGGCAATTCGTCAGCATGGACTTAGTCCTTTTGTCTGTGGCTGAATATCTTCTCATTGTTGATCACTACTCTGACTTTTGGGAAATTGAACTGCTCACTGACTTGTCTGCAGAGACAGTCATAAAGCACTGCAAGGCGCAGTTTGCAAGGCAAGGTCAGCCTGACAAGGTAATCACGGACAATGTCCCACATTTCACTGCACAGTTCAAGTGTTTCGCCTCAGAATGGGAGTTTGACCACGTGACCTCCTCTCCAATGCACCCAAAAGCAAATGGCAAGGCAGAGTCAGCAGTCAAGATTGCAAAAACCTGTTAAGCAGGACCTTGCATGACAGCAATGACCCATGGAAAGCGATCTTACAGTGGAGGAACACACCCACCGAAAACATGGACAGCAGCCCAGCACAATGCCTTCTGTCCAGACGTCTGAAGACTACCATCCCCGTAACTAACAAGCTACTTGAGCCCTGCGTCATGGTTAGCGTCACGGACAAACTGCGTCACAGAAAGCAGCTCGCTAAGTGCTTCTACGACCGGACTGCTCGAGACCTACCAGAGCTGGAGGTGGGTGAAACTATAAGGATGAAACCGCTGCCGGGAGACCACACAGGACTATGGAGGCTGGGCACATGCCTACAGAGAGTTGCACCACGTTCTTACCTGGTGGATGTCGGTGGCTCCCTCTATCGTCGCAATCGGGTGGATCTGCGCGTAGCAGAGCAGACAAACCAGAACACGCCATAAACTTACCTAGACAGTCCAGGCCTAAGGGTAAGGGGCGCAGAATTGAGACATGAGCCAACTGAAGGTGAGGCTTCTACCCCACCAAGCTCTCCAGCTCGTGGCCCTAATCCTACCCCTGTCAGAGCCAATACTTACTCACGGGTGGGTCGGCTGTGCAAGCCACCGGACAGGCTTACTCTGTAAGCAAGAGACTGTGTTAACATGTCCTCTGTTTACATAAAAAACAACAACAAAAAAAACTTTAATTAAAAAGGAGGAAAATGACAACTGAAGTAAAAAGAAAATGTCATGCATTTTCAACTGTTATGACTTGACTGTTAAGAGTTACCAGCAGGTGTCTTTATAATAGAAAAAGGCAGCAAGTCAGTTCCTGCACCATAGACAGGCAACTGCTTTGGAGTTGAAATAACGTTTTTATATTTTTATATGATCAACCCATAAATAATCTATACCTACATGCAACTGTATCTCTTTTAACAATGATTTTGACAATGATTTCACAAGGCATATTTCACATGATACGCCTAAATATTTAGGCACCACTAGGCTAATAAATAATCACATATTTAGGTTTAGATTATTTAATTAACCTATATCATGTTATTTCAAGTTATCCATTTGGAGCGCAATATCACGTTGTGAAAAAACGCCTATAAATTGGGCAACTGAAAGCATCTACGGCCCATGTCAATTTTATTTATAAAGCCCTTCTTTTATCAGCTGATATCTCAAAGTGCTGTACAGAAACCCAGCCTTAAACCCCAAACAGCAAGCAATGCAGGTGTAGAGCACGGTGGCTAGGAAAAACTCCCTAGAAAGGCCAGAACCTAGGAAGAAACCTAGAGAGGAACCAGGCTATGAGGGGTGGCCAGTCCTCTTCTGGCTGTGCCAGGTGGAGATTATAAAAGAACATGGCCAAGATGTTCAAATGTTCATAGATGACCATCAGGGTCAAATAATAATAATCACAGTGGTTGTCGAGGGTGCAACAGGTCAGCACCTCAGGAGTAAATGTTAGTTGGCTTTTCATAGCCGATCGTTCAGAGATCTCTACCGCTCCTGCTGTCTCTAGAGAGTTGAAAACAGCAGGACTGGGACAGGTATCACGTACGGTGAACAGGTCAGGGTTCCATAGCCGCAGGCAGAACAGTTGGAACTGGAGCAGCAGCACGGCCAGCTGGACTGGGGACAGCAAGGAGTCATCAGGCCAGGTAGTCCTGAGGCATGATCCTAGGGCTCAGGTTCCCCGAGAGAGAGAAAGAAAGAAAGAAGGAAAGAAAGAGAGAAAGAAAGAAAGAGAGAGAGAATTAGAGAGAGCATACTTAAGTTCACACAGGACACCGGATAAGACTTTGATTTTGATTGTTGACTTTGATTGTTAACTTTGATTGTGTTCGGTAAAAATTATAGACCTTTCAAACGTTTTATGCAACATTATCGGCAAGTGACAATGCCTACGGTGCCAGAGCGATTTAAAGTTGTTGAACGGGAGTGATGAGTGTGTTGATATAACGGTAATACACATAATTAAAAATTTCATAATTGGATTTAAAGGTTCGCGATTGGTTATTCCCCATTATTTGTAACTTGGTCAAGGAGCGTCATCACTAGCTTTCCTTTGTGGTACCTCAAACTGTCATGATTACCAGCTGAGAGAAATTTTAGGGAGTTGATTTTACTCCTGGCTCAGAGTTTGTCTAAAGTAGTGTTTTAACATTATCTTAAATCCAACACTAAGCCGGGAGTTTCTGTTGTTGTTTTAAAACAGGTTTTAACAGGATTCGTAGGGCTTGTTCTGAGACACTTCTGGCCCCTCCTAGCCCCCTCCTGGCCCCCTCCTGGTCCCCTAATAGCCCACTCTTAGCCCCCGCCTGGCCCCCTACTAGCCCCCTCATGGCCCTCTCCTAGCCCCCCCTGGCCCTCTCCTAGCCTTCTCCTGGCTCCACCTAGCCCCCCCTGGCCCCCTCCTAGCCTTCTCCTGGCTCCACCTATCCCCCCCTGGCCCCCTCCTAGCCTTCTCCTGGCTCCACGTAGCCCCCCCTGGCCCCCTCCTAGCCTTCTCCTGGCTCCATCTAGCCCCCCCTGGCCCCCTCCTAGCCTTCTCCTGGCTCCACCTAGCCCCCCCTGGCCCCCTCCTAGCCTTCTCCTGGCTCCACCTAGCCCCCCCTGGCCCCCTCCTAGCCTTCTCCTGGCTCCACCTAGCCCCCCCTGGCCCTCTCCTAGCCTTCTCCTGGCTCCACCTAGCCCCCCCTGGCCCCCTCCTAGCCTTCTCCTGGCTCCACCTAGCCCCCCCTGGCCCCCTCCTAGCCTTCTCCTGGCTCCACCTAGCCCCCCCTGGCCCCCTCCTAGCCTTCTCCTGGCTCCACCTAGCCCCCCCTGGCCCCCTCCTAGCCTTCTCCTGGCTCCACCTAGCCCCCCCTGGCCCTCTCCTAGCCTTCTCCTGGCTCCACCTAGCCCCCCCTGGCCCTCTCCTAGCCTTCTCCTAGTCCCCAGCTACCCCCTGCCTCATAGCCTTCACTTGTACTGAGCTCTGTGGATCATAATGTATATTCCCACAGGCAGGGGCTAGAGATGTCATCAATAGAGAGCACATCAACTTAAAAACGTAAACGTTTCTGAACATACACCTGCGAAAGAAAGGCAGGAAAAAACACACTCAAAGTAATTAATTATTTCACAACCTGTTGGCGGTGCTTCAATACATGACAACAACTACTTCTGTATAAAAGCACAAAGAGCAGCCATCAACACATTGGTTCTTATTATGTTGCATTCACAAAGCAGACTCTTCAGATGCTGACGGAGGGACATGAACATTCAAAGATTCCTGTACAAAAGGCATTCAACAGACCTTCAATGATAACAGATTGGTGCTTCTGCCTGCCTGCATACACACCATCCCTCTCCTCTCTCTCCTGCATTAGACTCCTTTTTCGCTCCTGGGACTGGAGTGCCTTTATAAAACATTTATATCAGAGGACACCGCGCAACCGTATGTGTGTAAAATGCACACAAGGGAAGTTGCCTGTCACTGGAGGAACACAATGCCTCACGGAAGACGGCGTTTCCAATTAATTGACTTTAATGCACTGTAATGTAGTGTGTTCCTCGCCCACTCTTCATAATTGCATCGTTCCAAACGCCCAGCCACCGTACAGTCAATTAAAACATAATACACATTTAGTTAAGCAGCTACTGCTTTCTCTCTCTGTGATTCGTTTTTTTTCTTTCTCTCCAAGCAACAAACAATTAAGTGCCAAAGAGAAAACAGACAATGGTAATTCATGAGCAAACAGTCTTTAGCTGCCTCATGCTGCAGTCAAATACATGTTCTCACGGTTAATTGTGTTTTCTATCTTTTGAGAGATGTTGGTTGAGTGTGTCCCTGCAGGCCACAGGGAGCCCTCTAGAGACAGCACCAGGCAAAGCAGGGTGTCTCTCTTCTCTCCAGTTGAAATCTCTCTGTATATTGTCTATGTAACACCATAAGTAATGTATGTAATAAACCCACAATCAAATGCAGGGAGTCCACATAATGTCCTCTACTGTAATTGTTCTGTAGTATTATCTCTAGGCCTGTGATTGAGTGTAGCAGTAAAAAGTCCCAGAGAGAGATGTGTAAGGCATGTGGAATGATTACCAGCGGCCTCAGATAGGGCTGGGTAATTTCCCTCGCCACCGGCCGCTGCCGCTCCCACCATCATTTGTCAGCTGCCACCGACTCCGGTGGTAGCAATTGTGCCAACAGCAGTCAATCACGGCGCTTATGAATCCAAGCAGCAGTTAATCGCCCTGGTTAGCATTTTGAGTCACCAGTTAATCCCTCCACTATAGGGATCTGAGCAGCAGTCAACCAGCAGTCAATTGCTAGGTTTATGAATTTGAACCAGCAGTCAATGGCTGTGTTGGTGATTTGTTATAGACACATCTGGTGGATCCAGCTGGTAGCATGAATACTATACTGGCAGGAACACTGGAGTCCAGGAGAGATGAATAACACCAGTTTAGTTTAGCAGCAACACTAAACATAGGAGATCAAATCCTTCACACTGTTCTGTTTGTGATAAAACATATCCTCACAGCCGGCTATGTCTTAGCTTTTAATGTTTTGATGTAAGTCAATAAAAATACAGCAGAAAATGCTTTTATTAATAAAAGCGAATGTGTGATTTATTTTATGAATATATTTTCAGAAACTGAGGCTATTTTCAGAAATCTTGTCTCCCTGTTGAACATATGAATATATAGATACCACAATAAGGAAGCCCAGTAAGATTTACTCCACATTTTAGATCACATCTAAATTGTCTGATCAAATTCCCAATCCTGCCTGTATACGTCATCAGTGGAGTCATCTCTGATCGACTCCAAAGGTGGTGTGATGGGTAAGTGAGGTTAATGATGGAGAACTTGGAAGGTTGAGGCGATGCGTACAGACGGCTCTCCCTGAGATCCCTCTTCCCCCTCTCTCCCACATACCTCTTGTCCGCCTCCCCCTGCCTCCTCCGTCTCCCTCCGCCTCCCCCACCTTCCTCTCACACTGCAGGCCCAGTGAGACTCCCACTAGCCTGGCTGGGTCTCCCCTATCTTCTCTCCCCCATACGACCTGTTCCCTCCCCTCCACCTCCCCCTGGCTCTCCCTCTGCCTCCCACAGTGAGACTCTCCTGGCTGGGTCTCCCCTCTCCTCTCCCCCTCTGGGGAGGTCTGACTGGGGCTAAATGGATTCCGCTCTGCCGCTCTCTTATCATAACTGTCTGCCATTCTGTCAGTGCAGAGCCAAACCGCAAATGCAATTCCCCCACCCCATGGTAGGCCGACTGAGCACCAAGGCATCTGTTACAGTTAATAAAGTCCTGACCCAAATTTAACACGCCCCCTGTGTGATACTCACCAGGGTCCAAGTGGACCAGGCAACCAGGGAGAGAGGGTTTCTGCTGTTTATAGGTCGGTCATGGCTGTTTAGATGGGTTTACTGTACAGTATGTGGCTGTATATACTGTATCTGAAATAGAGGCAGAACTGCATGAATAGTTCTAGGTAGGAGGAAGCGTATTCCTAATGGTGGACGAATCAGTTGGGTTATTATTATTCTAATGGTCTTTATTAGTATAAGTTTCATTGAACATTATTTAGGTATCATACATTCAGTCTCAGATACAAATGCCTCATACACATATCAAAACAAATGACTTATATCTCAGATTCTTACTCATATGGAGCCCTATCTGAAACATTGTGGACACACATGAGAATGTATACAGAACTATAAGTTTGAGGAGAATTTGATTTTTTTGCCTTTTAACCACAAATGTGCACAGTGGCCAGAGGAGGCTAATGCCATATGTCCACCAGATGTACATGCGTTTTGCCGTATGTTGTTTTTGCCAGATGTCTAGCCCGCATTTTGCGTACTTGATGCACATGTGCTTCGCAAAGTTGCAGAACGGTTTGCAGCATGGAGAAGATCAGTTTTGCCTTGTTCGACCAAAGCTATATCAGAACAGATGAAAGTTATTCTCCTAATTTGTTTCTATTCTTCTGTCACTCATCTCTAGCAACATCAATACATTGAACTGGTTGTTCCCATATATAGTACTGATTTCAAATCACTAGCTTGCCCTGAATGATGGCATGCTAAATTATGCACAGAACAGTTCTGTGCATATTGATTTTGCACGCCATTCTGTTGGCTGGTTTCGTGAAAACCCAAGTGTAGTAATGATGAATTGTCCCTGTGTCTTTCTTACCTGAGACACATGTCCAGCCCTTCAGCCAGTATCTTCTCATCTCTAACTACACAAAAGTACTGAACTACCCCCCCCCCACCACCACCACCACCATCAAGATAAATAATTCGTTACCCAATAGGTCTGTATTCCCCTTTGATATAAACCACAATCACCCAGAATCCTGATCTCTAGATTCATCCCACATCAGATCCAGCCCCGAGGAGAGAAAGGAGACAATGGAGAGAAATAGAAGAATAAAGGAAGAGAGAAGAGGCCAAAGAGGGGACTCCAATCTCCATTGTAGATTTACTTATGTGTCAGATCTTTATGTGGTCGAAATGGAAAAGAGAATTGGGCCGTGTTTACAGCCCCATAAACCTTTCTTTTAAACCCAAGGACTTGGCCACCCTGAAAGTGTGTCTCAGCCTCCATAAAGCTAAGGCTAACGCTGTCTTTTAAATCTGATGAAACATTTATCGATTCTTTTTAGATCTTGTTTTATTTGCGCCTCGCAACATTCCCAGTTCCCATCTAATGGGCCGAAGAGAGCAACCTGGTATCAGAGCATTTCATACTATTCTGTACTTATGTATTAATTTGTGGTGGTCCATTACCCATTTCGTATGATATGTTATGAATTACAATTCTTATTATATGTTACAAATTTGGAAAAATGTACAATATGTTACGAATTTGAAATGTGATATTTTACACATCCTAGCTAGGTGCCTAGGTGGCTAATGTTAGCTAGTTTGCTAATGCTAGCTAGGCTAGGGGTTAGGGTTAGGGGTTAGGTTTAAGGTTAGAGTTAAGTTTAGGAGTTAGGTAAAGGGTTAAGTAACCATCTGAATATGTAACCATACCAAACATAACATATCATACTAAATGGAGTGTCTCCGATTTACATACAGAACAATATGACATTCTCTGAGACCAGGTTGGAGAGAGCGAGTGTAGCTAAGGAGCGAGGGGATATGGGTTCTCCTTCAAGACACTTTAATTAATGAAATGGGGGGGGGGGGGGGGGGTCATCCTTAACTCCTGACATTGACCCTGTTGTCCTCTGTTTAGAACCTCATAGAAGAACCGCTTCCCAGATGAATATGGATCTGTCATATCGGTATTGTTGCCCAGGCGCAGTGTTGTATTCCTGATTTATGGTTATTTAGATGAATTTCAAGAACACTCATAGATATTTTATAATTTGTCAAAAGGTCATTGAGAAGTTCAACTCTCTTGAGGGGCAATAGGAAAAAACCTCACATTCACTTTTTTGATGGGGTCACAAATAAGGACATGATGAGTGAAGAATGACATAATTAAGATTGTATTAATGTAGTGTTGCTGGTGTAAATCCTTATTGAGATGTTTATATACATATGGTAAAGCTTCACCAGCTACTGACAACCCTGACAATGATTTTTCATCATATAAGTGACCTAATGGATTGAGAGGCTGTTGAGATGTCTAGCCATTGTATGCTGCTTTACATTGACCAATTTCCTTATTACTCTTTCTTAGCTGCCTAATTCTGTTAACTATAACACGTCTTATTTATTTCTAGTCATTATGCTAACAACAGGGTAATTCCAAATGAACTGAATAATGTGTTTCAGGAAGGTTGATTAGGACATTAATTGTTATGCTACTTTCAAAATAGAGAAGAGCCCATTTCCAGGATGTAATTATGACTGGTTTCTTAATAGACTGTTTTAATGACCCTGGCCTTGGTTTATTTTGGCAAGGCCCATAACATGACTGCATAATTAGACCATGACAAATCATAGAGAATGTCTGTTCTTTTTAAAGGGAATGTAATTTCAAAATGACTTAATGGCCTCTATGTAATATCAATATAATATGTTTGTGTCCCAAATGCCCATTGGGTCTTTGTCAAAAGTAGTGCAATGCATAAGGAATAGTGTCTCAATTGGGACACACACTATATATTTATGGTATATACTGTATATATTAAAAATGAAAAAGCTATATATCTATTGGCTATAGTGATGAACAATTGTAACAACATGAATGTCAAATGCAAACATCTATACAGCCTCCAGTAATATATATATATATATACAGTACCAGTCAAAAGTTTGGACACACCTACTCATTCCAGGGTTTTTCTTTATTTTTACTATTTTCTACATTGTAGAATAATAGTGAAGACATCAACACTATGATATAACACATATGGAATCATGTAGTAACCAAAACAAGTGTTAAACAAGCATTTGATGTGCTTCAAAGTAGCCACCCTTTGCCTTGATGACAGCTTTACACACTCTTGACATTCTCTCCACCAGCTTCATGAGGTAGTCACCTGGAATGCATTTCAATTAAATCTTCTTAGGGATTAAATCCCGTTAACGAGATCGATTTGACAACATCCGGTGACATGGCAGAGCGCCAAATTCAAATTAAATTATTAGAAATATTTAACTTTCATACAATCACAAGTGCAATACACCAAATTAAAGCTTAACTTCTTGTTAATCCAGCCACCATATCAGATTTCAAAAAGGCTTTACAGCAAATGCAAACCATGCGATTACCTGAGTACAGCACCCCATCATACAAACACATGACAATCTTATTTCAACCCGCCAGGCGCGACACAAAACTCAGAAATAACGATATAATTCATGCCTTACCTTTGAAGATCTTCTTCTGTTGGCACTCCAATATGTCCCATAAACATCACAAATGGTCCTTTTGTTCGATAAATTCCATCGTTATATCTCCAAAATGTACATTTATTTGGCGCGTTTGATTCAGAAAAAGACCGGTTCCAACTCGCCCGACATGACTACACATTATCTAATAAGTTACCTGTAAACTTTGTCCAACTTTAGGTATTTTAAAACTTAAATAATCGATAGAATTTAAGACGGGATAAACTGTGTTCAACAGAGGATAAAATGAAAGTGGAGCGAGCTTCAGGTCACGCGCCCCAAACAAAACAGTCCACTTGGCTATACACCCAGAAAGGAAAGGGCTACTTCTTCATTACTCAAAGGAAAAACATCAAACAATTTCTAAAGACTGTTGACATCTAGTGGAAGCTATAGGAACTGCAAGCATATTTCTATTAAAACCTGCTTGCCATAGAAAACCAATAGAAAACAGATTGACTTCAAAAATGTTTTTCCTTGGATGGATTGTGTTCGGGGTTTTGCCTGCCGAATCAGACATTATTCAAACAGTTTTAGAAACTCCAGAGTGTTTTCTATCCAAATCTACTACTAATATGCATATCCTAGCTTCTGGGCCTGAGTAGCAGGCAGTTTACTTCGGGCACGCTTTTCATCCGGACGTGAAAATACCGCCCCCTAGCCCAAAGACGTTTTAACAGGTGTGTCTTGTTAAAAGTTAATTTGTGGAATTTCTTTCCTTCTTAATGCATTTGAGCCAATCAGTTGTGTTGTGACAAGGTAGGGGTGGTATACAGAAGATAGTAAAAGACCAAGTCCATATTATGGCAAGAACAGCTCAAATAAGCAAAGAGAAACAACAGTCCATCATTACTTTAAGACATGAAGGCCAGTCAATTCAGAACATTTCAAGAACTTTGACATTTTCTTCAAGTGCAGTCGCAAAAACCATCAAGTGCTATGATGAAACTGGCTCTCATGAGGACCGCCACAGGAAAGGAAGACCCAGAGCAACCTCTGCTGCAGAGGATAAGTTCATTAGAGTTAACTGCATCTCAGATTGCAACCTAAATAAATGTTTCACAGAGTTCAAGTAACAGACACATCTCAGCATCAACTGTTTAGAGGAGACTTCGTGAATCAGGCCTTCATGGTGGAATTGCTGCAAAGAAACCACTACTAAAGGACACCAATAATAAGAAGAGACTTGCTTGGGCCAAGAAACACAAGCAATGGACATGAGACCTAAAGAATCTGATATGTCCATATGTGTTATTTCATAGTTTTGATGTCTTCACTATTATTCTACAATGTAGAAAATAGTCAAACATAAAGAAAAACACTTGAATGAGTAGTTTTATCCACACTTTTGACTGGTACTGTATATGGAAGCATTGTAAAGCATATTTCTGTTCTGTGAGCCCATTACATCTGGTCTCTCATCTCAAACACCCTCATGGGTTTAAATGCTGAAGCAAAAACCTCAATGATCTTGAATGGAGGTCACTGGGGATATTTTAAGCTGGGGAGAGAGAGAAATAGAAAGAACAAGAAAAATAAAAATAGAGAAAGAGCTTGGTGCTTACAGGCGCTGAATAAAGATTTACCGAATGGATGAGAGCTCAATTGACCATAAGTTAGGCAGACTAAGTAATGAGGTGAGACCCTATGAGCTTTTATTTCATAGACACTACACATATGGCTGGATGGTTGGTTTGATGTTTGGTTGGTATGCACACGGCTCTGTGCAAGGTTAACAGTAATGTACTTTAGGTCCTATTTCACCCTGGTGAAAACATGGAATTGCATCGAGCCATTGAATGGCACAGACCTGGTATTGTCAGGGCAACAGTGTAGGTAGAGATAGGTTTTAGGCTATAGTACAGTGGCTTGCGAAATAATTCACCCACCTTGGCATTTTTCCTATTTTGTTGCCTTACAACCTGGAATAAAAAAACTGGATTTTTGGGGGGTTTGTATCATTTGATTTACACAACATACCTACCACTTTGAAGTTGCAAAATGTTTTTTATTGTGAAACATACAAGAAATAAGACAAAAAAACAGAACTTGAGCATGCATTACTTTTCACCCCCCAAAGTCAATACTTTGTAGATGTAACGACTTTCGTCGGTGGAAAGAGAGGTGGACCAAAGCGCAGCGTGGTACGTTTCCATATTTATTGGAATACTTTTTCAATACGAACAAAAACAATAAACAGACGAAAACCAACGAAGCTACAGTCCTGAAGTAGTGAACATAGAACACATGAACGCACGCTCATGGCTGAATGGCAGCTCAGGCAGCTACTGACTGGCGGACGGCTCTGGCAGCTCCTGACTGGCGGGCGGCTCTGGCAGCTCCTGACTGGCGGGCGGCTCTGGCAGCTCCTGACTGGCGGGCGGCTCTGGCTGCCCCTGACTGGCGGGCGGCTCTGGCGGCTCCTGACTGGCGGGCGGCTCTGGCGGCTCCTGACTGACGGGCGGCTCTGGCGGCTCCTGACTGGCGGGCGGCTCTGGCGGCTCCTGACTGGCGGGCGGACGGGCAGCGCAGGCGGCGCTGGGCAGACGGACAGCTCAGACGGCGCTGGGCAGACGGGCAGCGCAGGCGGCGCTGGGCAGACGGCAGACTCTGGCCTGCTGAGGCGCACAGTAGGCCTGGTGCGTGGTGCCGGAACTGGTGGTACCGGGCTGGGGACACGCACCTCAAGGCTAGTGCGGGGAGCAGCAACAGGGCGTACAGGGCTCTGGAGACGCACAGGAGGCTTGGTGCGTGGTGCCGGAACTGGTGGTACCGGGCTGGGGACACGCACCTCAAGGATAGTTCGGGGAGGAGGATCAGGGCGTACTGGACTCTGGAGACGCACAGGAAGCCTGGCGCGTGGTGTTGGCACTGGTGGTACTGGGCTGGAGACACGCACCACAGGGCGAGTGCGTGGAGGAGGAACAGGGCTCTGGAGACGCACTGGAAGCCTGGTGCGTGGTGTTGGCACTGGTGGTACTGGGCTGGGGCGAGGAGGTGACACCTTACCTGGTTGAATGCTCCCCGTAGCCAGGCCAGTGCTAACCCGCACTGGGCTGTGCTGGCGAACCGGGGACACCATGCATAAGGCTGGTGCCATGTACACCGGCCCGAGGAGACGCACTGGAGACCAGATGTGTTGAGCCGGCTTCATGGCACCTGGCTCGATGCCCACTCTAGCCCGGTCGATACGAGGAGCTGGGATGTACCGCACCGGGCTATGCACACGTACAGGAGACACCGTTCGCTCTTCCGCATAACACGGTGTCTGCCCGTACTCTCGCTCTCCACGGTAAGCCCGGGAAGTTGGCGCAGGTCTCCTACCTGACTTCGCCACACTCCCCTTTAGCCTCCCCCAAGAAATGTTTTGGGCTGTCTCTCGGGCTTCCTACCGCGTCGCCGTGCTGCCTCCATTCGCCGGTATCCCTCCGCACATTGCTCCATAGAATCCCAGGCGGGCTCCGGCACTCTGCCTGGGTCGACCGCCCACCTGTCTATCTCTTCCCAAGTGTATAATCCAGATTCTGTTGCCGAGCTAGCTCCTCAAAACGCCGCCTCTCTGCTTTCGCTGCCTCCAGCTCAGCTTTGGGGCGGCGATATTCCCCTGTCTCTGCCCAGGGTCCTTTACCGTCCAACTCGTCTTCCCATGTCCATTCCTGACATCGCTGCTGCTGCTGCTGCCGCTGTCCGTTACCACGCTGCTTGGTCCGAGTTTGGTGGGTGATTCTGTAACGACTTTCGTCGGTGGAAAGAGAGGAGGACCAAAGCGCAGTGTGGTAGTTTTCCATATTTATTGGAATACTTTTTCAATACGAACAAAAACAATAAACAGACGAAAACCAACGAAGCTACAGTCCTGAACTAGTGAACATAGAACACATAAACACACGGACAGGAACAATCACCCACAAACCAACAGTGAAAACAGGCTACCTTAATATGGTTCCCAATCAGAGACAACGTAAAACACCTGCCTCTGATTGAGAACAATATCAGGCCAATAAGACAAACCTAAACAAAGAAACACATAACATAGACTACACCCACCCAGCTCACGTCCTGACCAACTAAACAAAGACTAAACAAAGGAAATAAGGTCAGGAACGTGACAGTAGAGCCACCTTTTGCAGCAATTACAGCTGCAAGTCTCTTGGGGTATGTCTCTATAAGCTTGGCACATCTAGCCACTGGGATTTTTGCCCATTCTTCAAGGCAAAACTGCTCCAGCTCCTTCAAGTTGGATGGGTTCCGCTGGTGTACAGCAATCTTTAAGTCATACCACAGATTCTTAATTGGATTGAGGTCTGGGCTTTGACTAGGCCTTTCCAAGACATTTAAATGTTTCCTCTTAAACCACTGTTGCTTTAGCAGTATGCTATAGGTCATTGTCCTGCTGGAAGGTGAACCTCTGTCCCAGTCTCAAATCTCTGTAATACTGAAACAGGTTTCCCTCAATAATTTTCCACCACCATGCTTCACTGTGGGGATTGGATTCTCGAGGTGATGAGAAGTGTTGTGTTTGTGCCAGACATAGCATTTTCCTTGATTGCCAAAAAGCTTAATTTTAGTCTCATCTGACCAGAGTACCTTCTCCATATGTTTGGGGAGTCTCCCATAGGCCTTTTGGCGTACACCAAACATGTTTGCTTAATCTACCTAATCACCCTCCCGGATCCGGGATCATTCTCATCAGAAACGCTGACTAGCATAGCCTAGCCTAGCGCCACAGGGATATTCATATAATATAATTTCATGAAATCACAAGTCCAATACAGCAAATGAAAGATAAATATCTTGTGAATCCAGCCAACATGTCCGATTTTTAAAATGTTTTACAGCGAAAACACAATATATATTTATGTTAGCTCACCACAATAGCCAAACACACAACGCCATTTTTTCACCGCAAACATAGCTTTCACAAAACCCACAAATAGAGATAAAATTAATCACTAACCTTTGAACAACTTCAGATGACAGTCTTATAACATCATGTTATACAATACATTTATGTTTTGTTCGAAAATGTGCATATTTATAGCTACAAATCCTGGTTTTACATTGGTGCCATGATCATAAATGCCCCCAAAACAGCCAGAATAATTACAGAGAGCAACGGGAAATACATAAATACTCATCATAAAACATTTATGAAAAATACCTGTTGTACAGCAAATGAAAGATAAACATCTTGTGAAGCCAGCCAAAATTTTCCGATTTTTTAAAGTGTTTTACAGCGAAAACACAATATATATTTATGTTAGCTCACCACAATAGCCAAACACACAACGCCATTTTTTCACCGCAAACATTGCTTTCACAAAACCCACAAATAGAGATAAAATTAATCACTAACCTTTGAACAACTTCAGATGACAGTCTTATAACATCATGTTATACCATACATTTATGTTTTGTTCGAAAATGTGCATATTTATAGCTACAAATCTGGGTTTTACAACGCAGCCATCGTCACAAATAACACCAAATTGTCCGGAGAAATTTTACACAGCGACGTAATCTAACCAAAAAACTCATCATAAACTTTGCTGAAAAATACATGTTGTACAGCAAATGAAAGATACACTTGTTCTTAATGCAACCGCTGTGTTAGATTTAAAAAAATTACTTTAGTACAAAGCACAGCATGCAATAATCTGAGACAGCACCCAGCCATTCTCCGCCATGTTGGAGCCAACATATTCCACAAAAATACGAAATAACATCATAAATATTATCTTACCTTTGATGATCTTCCATCAGAATGCAGTGCAAGGAGTCCTAGTTCCACAATAAATCGTTGTTTTGTTTTAGAATGTCCATTTCTTCTGTCGAATTAGCAACTTTGGCTAGCATGGTGGAGCGCACATGTCCATGAACTCTTGGCGCATGGAACGAAAAATTCCAAAAGTCATAATAAACGTAGAATAAACTGGTCAAACTCAGTTGAAAATCCATCTTTATGATGTTTTTCTCATATGTATCCAATAACATCTAAGACGGAGCATTTCGTCGTGTCTACCTAACGCATTTTAGAAAACAATATGGTGCTCTCTGGTGCGCAGCAAAATACTGCCAATATGGCGGACCTGTCACTCCAAAAGCTCTCATTCGGTCTCACATCAAGCTAGACACCCCATTCAACATTCTACTGCCTGTTGACATCTAGTGGAAGGCGTATGAAGTGCATACAGATCCATAAATAAAAGGCAATTGAATAGGCAAGGCCTTACACAGAGACCCATTTTCAGAATTTTCACTTCCTTTTTGGAAGTTTGCTGCCAAATGAGTTCTGTTTTACTCACAGATATAATTCAAACAGTTTTTGTGTGTGAAAACAATGTTTTCTATCCAATAGTAATAATAATATGCATATCGTATGATCTAGAACAGAGTACGAGGCCGTTTCATTTGGGCACGATTTTTCCCCAAAGTGAAAACAGCGCCCCCTATTAACAAGAGGTTTTAAGCAATGGCTTTTTTCTGGACACTCTTCCATAAAGTCCAGCTCTGTGGAGTGTACAGCTTAAAGTTGTCCTATGGACGGATACTCCAATCTCCACTGTGGAGCTTTGTAGCTCCTTCAGGGTTAATTTTGGTCTCTTTGTTGCCTCTTTGATTAATGCCCTCCTTGCCTGGTCTGTGAGTTTTGGTGGGCAACGCTATTATTGCAGGTTTGTTGTGGTGCCATATTCTTTCCATTTTTTAATAATCGATTTAATGGTGCTCCGTGGGATGTTCAAAGTTTCAGATATTCTTTTGTAACCCAACCCTTATCTGTACTTCTCCACAACTTTGTCCTTGACCTGTTTGGAGAGCTCCTTGATCTTCTTGGTGCCACTTGCTTGGTGGTGCTGCTTGCTTGGTGGTGCCGCTTGCTTAGTGGTATTTCAGACTCTAGGGCCTTTCAGAACAGGTGTATATATACTGAGATCATGTGACAGATCATGTGACACTGAGATTGCACACAGGTGGACTTTATTTAACTAATTATGTGACTTCTGAAGGTAATTGGTTGCACCAGATCTTATTTAGGGGCTTCATAGCAAACGGGGTGAATACATATGCACGCACCACTTTTCCGTTTTTTTTTCTTTCAGTTATAGGTTTTTGAAACAACAATTTTTTTTCATTTCACATCAACAATTTGGCCTATTTTGTGTATGTCCATTACATGAAATCCAAATAAAAGAAAATTAAACTACAGGTTGTAATGCAACAAAATAGAAAAATAATTTTGCAAAGCACTGTAAGTAGCGAGTGAGGTAAGCAGTGATGAGGAGGCACCGGTTTGTAAACTGATGAAAATAAAGTGTTAAGTTAATATTACAAAATTAGATGTATGTCTTCTTTCTGCCTGTCACGACAAATAAACAGAGCTACATTATCGCAGCACACTACAAAACACACACACAATCCTCACCTACACACACTCCAAGCAGGCTGCAAGGCCAAAGTGGGAAGTGGAAAGTTCTGGGGGAAAATCAGAGCATATCCCTTTCTGATTTGTGCCATAATGAAATACGACAAGTGATTTATGTTGAGCATTAATGATGTTCTGGGAGGCAATTTGTTACAGTGAGGATGCACAGACGTTGGCTCTGTTCATAATTGAATCTCACACACAATAATGAATCGCACACTTTGTCTGCACAGCCTGTTTGTCTTTGTTACAGCCTGATGTTGTTTTTATATGAATAAATCATCTCATAATACCCAGGAAAAATGTAGTCGTGGTGAATATCATATTTCATATAGAGTACCAGTCAAATGTTTGGACACAGCTACTCACTCAAGGGTTTTTCTTTATTTTGACTATTTTCTACATTGTAGAATAATAGTGAAGACATCAAAACTATGAAATAACACATATGGAATCATGTAGTAACCAAAAAAAGTGTTAAACAAATCAAAATATTTGATATGAGATTTTTCGAAGCTGCCTTTGACAGCTTTGCACACTCTTGGCATTCTCTCAAACCAGCTTAACCTGGAATGGTTTTCCAACAGTCTTAAAGGAGTTCCCACATATGCTGAGCACTTGTTGGCTGCTTTTCCTTCACTCTGCGGTCCAATTTATCCCAAACCATCTCAATTGGGTTGAGGTCAGGTGATTGTGGAGGCCAGGTCATGAGATGCTATAAGGGCACAGGGCGAGAGCCAGATGCAGACACAGGAGGCAGATGGTAAAAGTCTCTGATATTTATTATAATCCAAGGGGCAGGCCAGAGAATGGTCGTGGACAGGCAAAAGATCATATCAAGGTCAGAGTCCAGGAGGTACAAGGTGACAGGCAGGCTCGAGGTCAGGGCAGGCAGTAAAGTCAGGCAGGCGGATTCAGAATCAAGGCAGGCAAGGGTCAAAACCGGAAGAACTAGCAAAAACAGAGAAAAGGAAAAAACAGGCGCAAGGAAATAACACGCTGGTTGACTTGACAACACAAGACAAACTGGCAACAGACAAACAGGGAACACAGGAATAAGTACCCAGGGTCTAATGAGGAAAACAGGACAATCACAAAGACAGGTGAAACAGATCTGGGCGTGACAGATGCAGCACTCCATCACTCTCCTTCTTGGTCAAATAGCCTGGAGGTGTGTTGGGCCATTGTCCTGTTTAAAAACAAATGATAGTTCCACTAAGCGCAAACCAGATGGGATGGCGTATCACTGCAGAATGCTGTGGTAGCCATACTGGTTAAGTGTGCCTTGAAATCTAAATAAATCACAGACAGTGTCACCAGCAAAGCACCCCCCACACCATCACACCTTCTTCTCCATGCATCACGGTGGGAACCACACATGCGGAGATCATTCGTTCACCTACTCTGTGTCTCACAAAGATACGGCGGTTGGAACCAAAGATCTCAAATTTGGACTCATCAGACCAAAGGACAGATTTCCACTGGTCTCATGTCCATTGCTCGTGTTTCTTGGCCCAAGCAAGTCTCTTCTTATTATTGGTGTCCTTTAGTAGTGGTTTCTTTGCAGCAATTTGATCATGAAGGCCTGATTCAGACGGTCTCCTCTGAACAGTTGATGTTGAGATGTGTCTCTTTCTTGAACTCTGTGAAGCATTTATTTGGGTTGCAATTTCTGAGGCTGGTAACTCTAATGAACTTATCCTCTGCAGCAGAGGTAACTATGGGTCTTCCTTTCCTGTGGCGGTCCTCATGAGAGCCAGTTTCATCATATTGCTTGATGGTTTTTGCGACTGCACACGAAGAAACTTTCAAAGTTCTTGAAATGTTCCGTATTGACTGACCTTCATGTCTTAAAGTAACGACAGAATGTCGTTTCTCTTTGCTTAGTTGAGCTGTTCTTGCCATGATATGGACTTGGTCTTTTACCAAATTGGGCTATCTTCTGTAAACCACCCCTACCTTGTCACAACACAACTGATTGGCTCAAACGCATTAAGTAAAGAAACTCCATAAATTAACTTTTAACAAGGCATACGTGTTAATTGAAATGCATTCCAAGTAACTACCTCATGAAGCTGGTTGAGAGAATGCCAACAGTGTGCAAAGCTGTCATCAAGGCAACGGGTGGCTACTTATATATTATGATTGGTTCAACACTTTTTTTTGGATACTACATGATTCCATATGTGTTATTTCTTAGTTTGATGTCTTCACTATTATTCTACAATGTAGAATGTAGTAAAATAGAGAAAAAACTCTGGAATGAGTAGGTGTGTCCAAACCTTTGACTGGTACTGTAACATGTCTCCCTGAAACAATGATTTGTATTTTAGTGTTGAACTTTGCTTTTTGAGAGGCATACTTAATGGTCATAATCCTCTGAGAAATATCAGATGTATAAATGATGTGCTTTTAAACACTATCCCCCCCATGCACTACAAAGTATATACTGTACCATGCTCTAGCCCATGCTGGACATCACAGCATTATATCCAGTGTCATTGTATTGATTACATTGCATCCAATGGAACAGTAGAGTACTTGAAGAGAGAAACACACAGACAGATTCTCAGTAAGATGTTATTACCATTGTGAGGCTTCTGTTTGCCATGTTTCTATTGGTTCTTGATAAATGACTGCTCTTTCTTAAACACTACATTAATTCCCCTCCACTGGTTCCCCAGTGGAGGGGAACCGGACAGTCTCTGCCTGGCCGGTTCCCCTCCACTGGGATTCTCTACCTCTAACCCTATTACAGGGGCTGAGTCACTGGTTTACTGGTGCTCTTTCATGCCGTCCCTAGGAGGGGTGCGTCACTTGAGTGGGTTGAGTTACTGACGTGATCTTCCTGTCTGGGTTGGCGCCCCCCTTGGTTTGTGCTGTGGTGGAGATCATTGTGGGCTATACTCGGCCTTGTCTCAGGATTGTAAGTTGGTGGTTGAAGATATCCCTCTAGTGGTGCGGGGCTGTGCTTTGGCAAAGTGGGTGGGGTTATATCCTTCCTGTTTGGCCCTGTCCGGGGGTATCTTCGGATGGGGCCACAGTGTCTCCTGACCCCTCCTGTCTCAGCCTCCAGTATTTATGCTGCAGTAGTTTGTGTCGGGGGCTAGGGCCAGTTGGTTATATCTGGAGTACTTCTCCTGTCTTATCCAGTGTCCTGTGTGAATTTAAGTATGCTCTCTCTAATTCTCTCCTCTCTTTCTTTCTCTCTCTCGGAGGAACTGAGCCCTAGGACCATACGTCAGGACTACCGGGCATGATGACTCCTTGCTGTCCCCAGTCCACCTGGCCTTGCTGCTGTCCCAGTTTCAACTGTTCTGCCTGCGGTTATGGAACCCCTACCTGTCCCAGACCTGCTGTTTTCAACTCTTAAATTATCGGCTATGAAAAGCCAACTGAAATTTATTCCTGATTATTATTTGACCATGCTTGTCATTTATGAACATTTTGAACATCTTGGCCATGTTCTGTTATAATCTCCACCCGGCACAGCCAGAAGAGGACTGGCCACCCCTCATAGCCTGGTTCCTCTCTAGGTTTCTTCCTAGGTTTTGGCCTTTCTAGGGAGTTTTTCCTAGCCGCCGTGCTTCTACACCTGCATTGCTTGCTGTTTGGGGTTTTAGGCTGGGTTTTTTGTACAGCACTTCGAGATATTAGCTGATGTACGAAGGCCTATATAAAATAAACTTGATTGATTGATTGATTGATAATAACACTGTTTAATTAAGAGTTGATTCATCCAATGGGTGGCTTGGTGACTATTATATTCAGTGGCATGCCAATCACTTTCCTGCAACATTGTAATTAGATAATGTATTAAATTCCCTTCGGAGACATCAGAAGAGCGTTGATGAAGCACACGTACATGCACACGCACACGCACACACACACACACACACACACACACACACACACACACACACACACACACACACACACACACACACACACACACACACACACACACACACACACACACACACACACACACACACACACACACACACACACACACACACACACACACACACACACACACACACACACAGTGGATGGTACGGGCTGCTTGGATGGGTAGTTTCAGTTGATGATTGACTACACATGGCAGTAGTTTTACTCAGGTGCCTGAAGTCTGATGATGGTAGTGGAAGTAGGCCTGATATGCTGTCAGTATCCTCAGGGATGGACTGTGAATGAATGTCCCATCATGTTTCTGCTGCACGGGCAGGAAATCTCATAAAAAATGACATAGGAATTATTAGTGCATATTTAATGTGTGGCTCATATTATTAATCTGTAGGCTGTCTGTCCACCCCCCATCACCACTCAAACTGGAGAGGGTTGTTTCTGTTAGGGAACTGCAGTGCACACAGGACATAGTGTAGAGTGGATACCGACATCGTCTTCCTTATCAGGAAAAGTCTCCCTCCACACAACTCTACCAACCAATTACATGCAACTCTCGTCTCTACACGTTGATGCTCTTATGACATTTAATGATCTCTCTCTCTCTCTATCTGCCCCCCACCCCTTCTCTCTCTTGATCTCTCTTCCCCTCTTGTTTATTCCCTCTCTTTCTCCCTCACCCTCTTCTCCTCTCCATCAACTTTCTGTCAGTGTTGGAGACATACATTTTTATCAAAATAGATGGCAGTGTTGGTTCAGGGGTGTGAGAGTCTCACTGTCTTGCGATGTGTGCTAGCTGCTTATTCCCAGCTGCTGTTGACTTATGTGTGGCTGTCTAGTAATAAGGATGAGTAATAGCCTGCTGTGATGAGGACTGTGGCCCACGTCACCAGTCACAGGCAGGGTGGGAAGAAGGGATGGCATGCAAGGAGTGGGAGGGTGGAGGGGCACCCAGACCAGTAAAGGAGCTGGAGATGGAGTGGTCTGAGTGGAGAGGGTGGTCAGTGAGGAAGTAGGCAATGGAGCAGAGTGGACCAGGGGAGAGGATACAGCTGTGCATAGATGAACACGTACGTACATCCACATCCACACACACACATATGCATGGACTGTCAATTTGTTTGTCTAATTAATTAGCTAATTCGCTTACATGAAGTTTCCAGTTGCTAATGCTTTATAAGATATTTTATATTTAAGATATTTCTTAATTCCTTTCTTTACATATTTGGGATTTGTGTTTATTGTTTTGTATTGCTAGATATTACTGCACTGTTGGAGCTAGAAACAGAAGTATTTCGCTGCACCTGCGATAACATCTGCAAAATATGTGTGCTGTGAGGGCGGATGTACGTAGGTAGTACTGTTCAGCAGTATATCTGTCAGTTCCAGGTCTCTAATTGCTTACTGGAGGCTTTAGGTCACGATAATTAACCCTGTTCTACGTTTCTCCCAGAAGGTGCTGTGACTTCTACCTTTATTAGTTCTCCCTCTGAAGCATAAAGGGGCAAACTCTTCTAACCTCTGGAGAATTGGCTGTTTGATTCATACAAATTGATGTTTGGTTCTCTGTCTGGATTCCTGCCCCTCACCTCGCTTTGTGCCTACTTTGATCATTTTTATCAAAGCAACACGCTGTAGAGAGAAATGAGTCAAACCATTTTACCAGTGCCAGTGGGATGGATTCTCTGAATGGAAGTGCTGTGAAGAGACACAGTGAGACGCTGATGACTCCATCCACTCTAATGAATACAGCCATCTGGTTTGGTTTCAACTCTCTGTTGCAGGAGGAAAAGACAGTAATTGTGCCTGGGTCATACTTTCACCCACATCTCACCATAGGGCCAAAAGGCATTTCTAACACAATATACCGGAAGCAGCATACAAATTGTATAAAGTTCATCAAGTGAGGAATGTGTCAGGCAGTTTTTTGATAAATTATTTCTGACAAATATGACATCTCAACTTCAGAAATTTTGACAGTGTACCAAATAATTTTCACAGGGGGCGAAATCATCTTGCCGGAAGATATATTATGTTAATTACAGTTATGTTATTTCCCCCTTGGGGAAGGGCAGAAACTGACAGGAGAAGGAGGAAACATTTTGTTCTCTGGGGCTCGTAGAGATGATGTCATTGTCTAGTGTAGGACTCCTCCCACTTCTGCTGTTGAACTGTGGTGTCTGACAAGCACACAACAAATATTTAATCAAACAAAAGGCAATTCAGAGAGCAATACATAGTTATGTATCTTTATATTAAAAAGTGTCACACTGTTATGGCTGTCTTCACAACACTCATCAATTTGATTTATAAATCAATATATTCAAATGCATGAAATATTTTTTTCTGATAAAAAATCTGCTCACTAATTATTTGCAATGCTAAAATGATCCCTGCAAGGAGACTTGCACAAAGGAGGGAACTACAGTAACTTGTTGGCATAGCAAGTTAACATATGACACCTGGCTACTGAAATATACAGAGTTAGATCTGATGTGACCTTGTCTTTGCTCTCCTACTGTATGAATGATGGTAAGGCTTAAGCAAAACCTGCCTGCATTCAATTTAAACATTCATTTGAAATGAAATGTAAACTTAACATGGTCCTCTCACACCAGAACTGTTGTGAAGAAGGCCTGGCAGCGCCTCTTCTCCCTCATTTTTTGGCATGGCCCCTCAGATCCTCAGGAACTTTAACTGCTGCATTGCGAGCATTCTGACTGGTTGTATCACCGTCTGGTATGGCATCTGAACCGTCCGTGACCGGAAGGACCTACAAAGAGTTATGCGGACGGCCCAATCCATCACTGGGGGCAAGCTCGTGTACACGCCAGACTGTGTCTGAGAAAGGCACGAAAAATTGCCAAAGACTCCATCCACGCGAGACATGGACTGTTCTCAATGCTCCTGTCCGACAGGCGGTACCGGTTCATTAAGGCTCAAACAAAGACTCCTAAACAGCTTCTATCCCCTGGTCATAAGTCGTTGTTAGCCATTTAATTATTATCTCCCTCTCCAACAGACTATCCACACTGACTCTAGGCCCATCCAGTGGTCTCTACCCACTCAGACACAGATGTATTACTCCACTACGCTGCTGTTCATTGATTATTGATTGCCATTACAATAGTATTTATCGATTTATCCTGCTACTAGTCACTGTTACTGCTGTTTACATGTACACTGTAAAAATGAAGTGCTTTGTAACACTGAAAGAAGTGGCAACTGAGCTGCTACCACCTTAAAGGAGATGAAACATTAACTTTGCTGGAGTATTGAAACACACGGATGCGAGGGTATTGGGACAGATTTAAGGTGCACTGAAACATTCATCCTGAGGTGTTCTGAAACATGACATGGTGTGTTGTAACACCACACAATTAAGAGTTGCGCAACACCTTGCCAGAGACTGGGAGCCCTAACCCGTGAAAAGCTTGAAAACATTATAATGGTGTTTTGAGTCCTGTGTAGTGCAGAATTACATCCCTTCTCTTCTGGTGTTGTTTCCTCTCTCTAAAGCTCCTAACCACTATAATGGTGATTCGAATCCTGCCTAGTGCAGAATTTTATCCCTTCTTCTGGAGTTTCCAAATACTGTAAATGGAAGTCCCTCCTCTTATTGTGTATTTCCTGCTCTTATATGTTGTGCTTATAAACTCCTCATCTGTAATTCCAAAAGATAAATTGTAAAGTATTATGCTCAAACAAAGGACACAATAAATGTTTTTGGGGTGTAAAAATACAAATGAATATGTTTGTCCAGGATAATAATTAATGAGTACAAAATTACTTTTTCAAGACATGATTGAAGCTTGAAATGGGTTATCTTATCAAATTACAAAAAAAAAGGTCTTAAACATTTTTACATTGATACAGACAGTTCAAAGATCTGTAAGGTATTTATCATATTCTTCAAAATCAACAGAAATGCGGCATTATATTTCACATTCATGAAAAAAGGCAATGACTGCTAGTGTTAGCAGTAGCACTCATACAACACTTGTTGTAAAAACTTCAGCCCAGGGCTCAATGCAATCCACCAGTAATTCATTATGCTAATGTCCTGATCTGAGTTTTTATATTCTGATGAT
Organism: Salvelinus alpinus; assembly: GCF_045679555.1. NCBI lineage: Eukaryota > Metazoa > Chordata > Actinopteri > Salmoniformes > Salmonidae > Salvelinus > Salvelinus alpinus. The sequence goes on along the minus strand of NC_092089.1, from coordinate 39,296,002 downwards.
CAAATCAAATAAAATGTTATTTGTCACATACACATGGTTAGCAGCTGTTAATGCGAGTGTAGCGAAATGCTTGTGCTTCTAGTTCCGACAATGCAGTAATAACCAACGAGTAATCTAACCTAACAATTTCACAACAGCTACCTTATACACACAAGTGTAAAGGGATGAAGAATATGTGCATAAAGATATATGAATGAGTGATGGTACAGAACGGCATAGGCAAGATGCAGTAGATGGTATCGAGTACAGTATATACATATGAGATGAGTAATGTAGGGTATGTAAACATAAAGTGGCATAGTTTAAAGTGGCTAGTGGTACATGTATTACATAAAGATGGCAAGATGCAGTAGGTGGTATAGAGTACAGTATATACATATGAGATGCGTAATGTAGGGTATGTAAACATTATATTAAATGGCATTGTTTAAAGTGGCTAGTGATACATTTTTTACATGTATGGCAGCAGCCACTAAATGTTAGTGGTGGCTGTTTAACAGTCTAATGGCCTTGAGATAGAAGCTGTTTTTCAACCTCTCGGTCCCTGCTTTGTTGCACCTGTACTCTACTCGCCTTCTGGATGATAGCGGGGTGAACAGGCAGTGGCTCGGGTGGTTGTTGTCCTTGATGATCATTATAGCCTTCCTGTGACATCAGGTGGTGTAGGTGTCCTGGAGGGCAGGTAGTTTGCCCCCGGTGATGCGTTGTGCAGTCCTCACTACCCTCTGGAGAGCCTTACGGTTGTGGGCGGAGCAGTTGCCGTACCAAGCGGTGATACAGCCCGACAGGATGCTCTCGATTGTGCATCTGTAAAAGTTTGTGAGTGCTTTTGGTGACAAGCCAAATTTCTTCAGCCTCCTGAGGTTGAAGAGGCGCTGCTGCGCCTTCTTCACCACGCTGTCTGTGTGGGTGGACCAATTCAGTTTGTCCGTGATGTGTACGCCGAGGAACTTAAAATGTTCTACCCTCTCCACTACTGTCCCGTCGATGTGGATAGGGGGGTGCTCCCTCTGCTGTTTCCTGAAGTCAACGATCATCTCATTTGTTTTGTTGACGTTGAGTGTCGATTCGAATCCAAGATGGCGTAGCAGTCAGATGTCCTTTGTCCTCGTCCTGTCCCGTGTATATATTTTTTATATATTTTTCTTCGCATTTCTTTTTATATATATATTTTTTCTTCTTAAAAACTCAACTTCAAAACACTCTCCTGCAACCTACCTCACCAAATGTGGTGCGGATGTGTTTTTTTTCTCCTCAAAGGTATTATTCACCTCGTATCCGAAATCTAACAACAAAATGCTAGCCAGAAGTTAGCCAGCTCACAAGCTAACGTGAGTAGTTCAGCTAACCACAGCTAGCGCTTATCAGCTATCCTTTAGCTCGGAAAACTATTGCCAGTTTTGTACAACGCGACTCAGACCAGAGCATACCAGACCTATTTTCTCTCCATATCCCCGGATTTTTACCGCAAGCTCTGGACATTTACACCTGGATCTTGCAGCTAACTAGCTGCTATCCGAGTGACTATTGGCTAACATCAATTCCGGAGCAAACACCAATTATCCCGGAGCTAGCCAGCTGAAGAGTTCCATCAGCCACTCCTGGGCTACAATCACCTATCCGGACCCGTTTTACTGCCGATGCGGAGCCCCACCGGGCCTTCACGACTGGGATACCGACGTTATCTGCCCGAGGGAGTTATTCAACTGGCCCCTCCATCGCGACGTAACCTGAACGCCCATATGCTAACTGCGGCCCGCTAATCGTTAGCTGTCTTGAGCATATCGGCTGCTATCTGAACAGGTCTATCGAACAATCTTACGCCGCGGGCTAGCTTAGTGGAGGCCTCACTGCTCCATCTACGGCTGCCCCCTGGACACTATGATCACTTGGCTACATAGCTGATGCTTGCTTGACTGTCCATTAATTCACGGTACTCCATTCCGTTTATTTGTGTTTTATCTGTCGGCTCTGTACTTTAACTCAGGATCTGTGTGTAGTTAATCCGACCCTCTCTGCCTAGCCGTCGCCATTTTTACCTGCTGCTGCTGTGTTAACTGACTAGCTGCTGTTATCTCACCTGTTGTTTTAGCTAGCTCTCCCAATCAAGACCTGCAATCACTTTATGCCTTATTGTATGTCTCCCTCAAATATCAATATGCCTTGCATACTGCTGTTCAGGCTAGTTATCATTGTTTTGGTTTGCAATGGACCCCGTAGTTCCACTCTCCGTACCTCCGATACCTCCTTTGTCCCACCCCCCACACATGCGGTGACCTCACCCATTGAGACCAGCATGTCCAGAGATACAACCTCTCTTATCATCACCCAGTGCCTGGGCTTGCCTCCGCTGTACCCACGCCCCACCATACCCCTGTCTGCACATTATGCCCAGAATCTATTCTACCACGCCCATAAATCTGCTCCTTTTATTCTTTGTCCCCAACGCTCTAGGCGACCAGTTTTGATAGCCTTTAGCCGCACCCTCATCCTACTACTCCTCTGTTCCTCGGGTGATGTGGAGGTAAACCCAGGCCCTGCATGTCCCCAGTCACCCTCATTTGTTGACTTCTGTGATCGAAAAAGCCTTGGCCTCATGCATGTCAACATCAGAAGCCTCCTCCCTAAGTTTGCCTTACTCACCGCTTTAGCACACTCTGCCAACCCTGATGTCCTTGCCGTGTCCGAATCCTGGCTTAGGAAGGCCACCAAAAATTCTGAGATTTCCATACCCAACTATAACACTTTCCGTCAAGATAGAACTGCCAAAGGGGGAGGAGTTGCAATCTACTGCAGAGATAGCCTGCAAAGTTCTGTCATACTTTCCAGGTCTATGCCCAAACAGTTCGAACTTCTAATTTTAAAAATTAATCTCTCCAGAAATAAGTCTCTCACTGTTGCCGCCTGCTACCGACCCCCCTCAGCTCCCAGCTGTGCCCTGGACACCATCTGTGAATTGATCGCTCCCCATCTAGCTTCAGAGTTTGTTCTGTTAGGTGACCTAAACTGGGATATGCTTAACACCCCGGCAGTCCTACAATCCAAGCTTGATGCCCTCAATCTCACACAAATCATCAAGGAACCCACCAGGTACAACCCTAAATCCGTAAACATGGGCACCCTAATAGACATTATCCTGACCAACCTGCCCTCCAAATACACCTCTGCTGTCTTCAATCAAGATCTCAGTGATCACTGCCTCATTGCCTGTATCCGCCACGGGTCCGCGGTCAAACGACCACCCCTCATCACTGTCAAACGCTCCCTAAAACACTTCTGCGAGCAGGCCTTTCTAATCGACCTGGCCCGGGTACCCTGGAAGGATATTGACCTCATCCCGTCAGTTGAGGATGCCTGGTCATTCTTTAAATGTTACTTCCTCACCATATTAGACAAGCATGCTCCGTTCAAAAAATGCAGAACCAAGAACAGATATAGCCCTTGGTTCACTCCAGACCTGACTGCCCTCGACCAGCACAAAAACATCCTGTGGCGAACTGCAATAGCATCGAAGAGCCCCCGCGATATGCAACTGTTCAGGGAAGTCAGGAACCAATACACGCAGTCAGTCAGGAAAGCAAAGGCCAGCTTTTTCAAGCAGAAATTTGCATCCTGTAGCTCTAACTCCAAAAAGTTCTGGGATACTGTAAAGTCCATGGAGAACAAGAGCACCTCCTCCCAGCTGCCCACTGCACTGAGGCTAGGTAACACGGTCACCACCGATAAATCCGTGATAATCGAAGACTTCAACAAGCATTTCTCAATGGCTGGCCATGCCTTCCTCCTGGCGACTCCAACCTTGGCCAACAGCCCCGCCCCCTCCGCTGCTACTCGCCCAAGCCTCCCCAGCTTCTCCTTTACCCAAATCCAGATAGCAGATGTTCTGAAAGAGCTGGAAAACCTGGACCCATACAAATCAGCTGGGCTTGACAATCTGGACCCCCTATTTCTGAAACTGTCCGCCGCCATTGTCGCACCCCCTATCACCAGCCTGTTCAACCTCTCCTTCGTATCATCTGAGATCCCCAAGGATTGGAAAGCTGCCGCGGTCATCCCCCTCTTCAAAGGGGGAGACACCCTGGACCCAAACTGTTACAGACCTATATCCATCCTGCCCTGCCTATCTAAGGTCTTCGAAAGCCAAGTCAACAAACAGATCACTGACCATCTCGAATCCCACCGTACCTTCTCCGCTGTGCAATCCGGTTTCCGAGCCGGTCATGGGTGCACCTCAGCCACGCTCAAGGTACTAAACGATATCATAACCGCCATCGATAAAAGACATTACTGTGCAGCCGTCTTCATCGACCTGGCCAAGGCTTTCGACTCTGTCAATCACCATATTCTTATCGGCAGACTCAGTAGCCTCGGTTTTTCTAATGACTGCCTTGCCTGGTTCACCAACTACTTTGCAGACAGAGTTCAGTGTGTCAAATCGGAGGGCATGTTGTCCGGTCCTCTGGCAGTCTCTATGGGGGTACCACAGGGTTCAATTCTCGGGCCGACTCTTTTCTCTGTATACATCAATGATGTTGCTCTTGCTGCGGGCGATTCCCTGATCCACCTCTACGCAGACGACACCATTCTATATACTTCCGGCCCTTCCTTGGACACTGTACTATCTAACCTCCAAACGAGCTTCAATGCCATACAACACTCCTTCCGTGGCCTCCAACTGCTCTTAAACGCTAGTAAAACCAAATGCATGCTTTTCAACCGTTCGCTGCCTGCACCCGCACGCCCGACTAGCATCACCACCCTGGACGGTTCCGACCTAGAATATGTGGACATCTATAAGTACCTAGGTGTCTGGCTAGACTGCAAACTCTCCTTCCAGACTCATATCAAACATCTCCAATCCAAAATCAAAGCAAGAATCGGCTTTCTATTCCGCAACAAAGCCTCCTTCACTCACGCCGCCAAACTTACCCTAGTAAAACTGACTATCCTACCGATCCTCGACTTCGGCGATGTCATCTACAAAATAGCTTCCAATACTCTACTCAGCAAACTGGATGCAGTTTATCACAGTGCCATTCGTTTTGTTACTAAAGCACCTTATACGACCCACCACTGCGACCTGTATGCCCTAGTCGGCTGGCCCTCGCTACATGTTCGTCGTCAGACCCACTGGCTCCAGGTCATCTACAAGGCTATGCTAGGTAAAGTGCCGCCTTATCTCAGTTCACTGGTCACGATGGCTACACCCACCCGCAACACGCGCTCCAGCAGGTGTATCTCACTGATCATCCCTAAAGCCAAAACCTCATTTGGACGCCTTTCCTTCCAGTTCTCTGCTGCCTGCGACTGGAACGAATTGCAAAAATCTCTGAAGTTGGAGACTTTTATCTCCCTCAACAACTTTAAAAATCTGCTATCCGAGCAGCTAACCGATCGCTGCAGCTGTACATAGTCCATCTGTAAACTACCCACCCAATTTACCTACCTCACCCCCCATACTGCTTTTATTTATTTCCTTTTCTGCTCTTTTGCACACCAGTATCTCTTCTTGCACATGATCATCTGATGATTTATCACTCCAGTGTTAATCTGCTAAATTGTAATTATTCGATTTATTGCCTACCTCATGCCTTTTGCACACATTGTATATAGATTCTCTTTTTTTTTCTACCATGTTATTGACTTGTTTATTGTTTACTCCATGTGTAACTCTGTGTTGTCTGTTCACACTGCTATGCTTTATCTTGGCCAGGTCGCAGTTGCAAATGAGAACTTGTTCTCAACTAGCCTACCTGGTTAAATAAAGGTGAAATAAAAAAAAATAAAAAAAAGTGTGAGTGTGAGGTTATTTTCCTGGCACCACACTCCGAGGGCCCTCACCTCCTCATTGTAGGCCGTCTCGTCGTTGGTAATCAAGCCTACCACTGTAGTGTCGTCTGCAAACTTGATGATTGATTTGGAAGCGTGCATGGCCACGCAGTCGTGGATGAACAGGGTGAAGATGAAGTCAGATGAAGTCGGAAGTTTACATACACTTAGGTTGGAGTCATTAAAACTCGTTTTTCAACCACTCCAGAAATTTCTTGTTAACAAACTATAGTTTTGGCAAGTCGGTTAGGACATCTACTTTGTGCATGACGCAAGTAATTTTTCCAACAATTGTTTACAGACGGATTATTTCACTTATAATTCACTGTATCACAATTCCAGTGGGTCAGAAGTTTACATTCACTAAGTTGACTGTGACTTTAAACAGCTTGGAAAATTCCAGAAAATTATGTCATGGCTTTAGAAGCTTCTGATAGGCTAATTGACATAATTTGAGTCAATTAGAGGTGTACCTGTGGATGTATTTCAAGGCCTACCTTCAAACTCAGTGCCTCTTTGCCTGACATCATGCGAAAATCAAAAGAAATCAGCCAAGACCTCAGAAGAAAAATTTTAGACCTCCACAAGTCTGTGTCACGCCCTGACCTTAGAGATCCTTTTAATTCTCTATTTGGTTAGGTCAGGGTGTGACTAGGTGGGCAATCTATGTTTTCTATTTCTTTGTTGGCCTGGTATGGTTCCCAATCAGAGGCAGCTGTCTATTGTTGTCTCTGATTGGGGATCATATTTAGGCAGCCTTTTCCCACCTATTGTTTGTGTGATGTTGTTTTTGTGTAGCTGCCTGTGAGCAGCCCAGAACATCACGTTTCGCTTTCTTCTGCATTGTTTTTGGTGAGTTTCATATTTATTAAACATTTGTAACTCTAAGTACGCTGCGCCTTGGTCCATTCATTCAGACAAGTGTGACAGTCTGGTCCATCCTTGGGAGCAATTTCCAAACGCCTGAAGGTACCACGTTCATCTGTACAAACAATAGTACGCAAGTATAAACTCCATGGGACCACGCAGCTGTCATACCGCTCAGGAAGGAGAGATGAATGTACTTTGGTGCGAAAAGTACAAATCAATCCCAGAACAACAGCAAAGGACCTTGTGAAGATGCTGGAGGAAACAGGTACAAAAGTATCTAAATCCACAGTAAAACGAGTCCTATATTGACATAACCTGAAAGGCCGCTCAGCAAGGAAGAAGCCACTGCTCCAAAACCGCCATTAAAAAAGCCTGACTACGGTTTGCAACTACACATGGGGACAAAGATCGTACTTTTTGGAGAACTGTCCTCTGGTCTGATGAAACAAAAATAGAACTGTTTGGCTATAATGACCATCGTTATGTTTGAAGGAAAAAAAGGGGTGGCTTGCAAGCCGAAGAACACCATCCCAACCGTGAAGCACGGGGGTGGCAGCATCATGTTGTGGCGGTGCTTTGCTGCAGGAGGGACTGGTGCACTTCACAAAATAGATGGCATCATGAGGCAGGAAAACTTTGTGGATATGTTGAAGCAACTGTCAAGACATCAGTCAGGAAGTTAAAGCTTGGTCGCAAATGGGTCTTCCAAATGGACAATGACCCCAAGTATACTTCCAAAATTGTGGCAAAATGGCTTAAGGACAACAAAGTCAAGGTATTGGAGTGGCTATCACAAAGCCCTGACCTCAATCCTATAGAAAAGTTGTGGGCAGAACTGAAAAAGCATGTGCGAGCAAGGAGGCCTACAAACCTGACTCAGTTACACCAGCTCTGTCAGGAGGAATGGGGCGAAATTCACCCAACTTTTTGTGGGAAGCTTGTGGAAGGCTACCCAAAACGTTTGACCCAAGTTAAACAATTTAAAGGCAATGCTAACCAATACTAATTGAGTGTATGTAAACCTCTGACCCACTGGGAATGTGATGAAAGAAATAAAAGCTGAAACAAATCATTCTCTCTACTATTATTCTGACATTTCACATTCTTAAAATAAAGTGGTGTTCCTAACTGACCTAAGACAGGGAATTTTTACTCTGATTAAATGTCAGGAATTGTGAAACTGAGTTTCAATGTATTTGGCAAAGGTGTATGTAAACTTCCGACTTCAACTGTACATGGCATGGAAGGTTGTTCAGATGAATTCAATCACGGTACAGTTGAGTTTGATGATATGATTCACAGTTGACAGTTCAGTAGGCATTACTATGTGCTCCTGGTCTGGTTAGGATTGGCCAGCTGGTGGGTAACGATTTATGTATGCTTGTTTTTCTGCAGGGAGACAGAGAAATAGGAAATAATAACAAGCAATAATGATAGTACATGAATGTATAATTAGGTTATTAAATGCTATAATATTAATACATTGCAATGTGAATACAATTATTAAACATAGCAATAAACTTTTGGACTATTAAACTATGCAAATACAGCGACAAGATAACAATATGAATGTCAAAAGTGAATGTCAAAAGCAGGCTGAAATGGCAGGGGCTATACAATATAGCATATAGCATTTGGGGTATATATCAAACAGTAGATAAAACTCCTAAAGTTAGTAGGCAACCACAACATGTGCAAACAATGACGTGTCAATTAACAACTACATGTAGCATCAGGAAAATTGATCAATGAATCAAAATGTACTGGCACTGACCTGTATATACTTGCATTCTTGTGTTTCTTTAACTCTCATTGTTGTTGTGTGGTTTTTATTCTTTAACTTTTGATTCTATTTTATGTTATCATCAATATTAGTATTATTATTATCACTGCATTGTTGGAAAGAGGTCTCAAGGTAAGAATTTCACTGTGCTGCTGTACACCTGTTGTATCATGTGCAAATAAACGTTGAAACTTGAAATCTGTTTGCCTTATCCTCAAGGTTTTACTATAGGAATTGTTGAAGAAGGAGAGAAACCCCGCTCTTTTTGTGCAGGAATAAAGGGCTGACTTTTTGCAATCCCACTCCTCCAGACATAGTGATGTACGAGCAACGAGCGTGTATGTGTGTGTGAACAGAGGAACCCGTGCTAGGTGCTAGCCAAAGGATTTACAGTTCAGAAAAAAAGACAGTTGGCTTCAAAAGCGAGCAGCGAGCGGAGCCACTGTCAGAATGTAATTCCATTTCATGAATAAGCGCTTGACTGCTTACAGTGACAGCCTAGTCCTCATGTATCCGCAGGCATCATCTCGCCCCTAGCACCCAGCACTGACAGAATGTCATTTTCCTTTCCTCGTTCCAAAACAGAAACCAGGAGGCAACCAGGTTTATGTGTAACAACCGAAATGTGTACCTCCCTTCAAAAGAATTAAATGGGAAAGAATGAGAGAACTGAACTGAACCTCCTTTTTTGGCATTTGAAGGCGTTTTGGGTCTGGTGCGAAAAACAGGTAGACCAGATATGAGGGTAAATGAACATCATGTTACAGATCATTCAACAGCTGTATTGCAAATGTACTTCAGAGAAAGAGATCAGCGAGTTTGAATGTGTGATTACTGCATTACTTCATTGGTAATAACACAAGAACATAGTTCAATGATCTTCAACCAAACTCCATCATTGTTGCCTAGTTAAATAAAGGTTAAATAAAAAATAAAAAATAAATTGTGCTTCTAATTTGTTTACCTGTTTAATTTCCCCCAAATGAACCAACACATGTTGAGCTTGTGTGGACTGCAGTCTTAACACTGTAGTGTGGGGACACTTCTTACCTAGCTGCCTCATGTCCCTCCTCCTCCCTGCCTGTCCTGCATTGTCTTAGCATATTAAACATGTTCTTTCTTCTAGCTTCTGCTGGAAGCGTGGATCCACAGACACGGATGATGAGAACAGACGTGTTAATGTTCAGAGCGGAGGCGCAGGCTGGGCAGGACGTGGGGCTAATAGGGTGTGTGCCGGGGCCTTAACTGGCAGCGACAGCTAGCTCTTTGAAAGACGCGGTAAGATCCAGATCCATTATGCATGAGAAACCTGTGTTTCACGAGTAGTGCTGCTACACACTACACACCACTACACACCCCTACACACCCCTGCACCTCTCACTCTACAACTCCATCGGACACATTACACACTTCCTCAGCCCCTGTGCTGTGTTTGTGTGTGTATGTGTGTATTAATTAAGTGATAATGCCCGTGAAGACGGTGTTTGGAGGATATCTTGGTACGGTGTTGTTAGGATATATCCTCCAAACACCGGCTTCGAGGGCATTATCACTTTTATTCAACGGTTTACCAACATGTTCAAATAATGATTGACATATTTTCATTACAAATTTTATTTTGATTAATTTATTCATATTATTTCATCCTTCCACAAGATACAGTCCCGAAACCAATCTAGGGTTGCTACCCAAGCCAACTGGTTGATCGGTTGCCAGAGACGCGACCCAGTCGTTCAGTCTTTTTGTTCTGTATCTATGGACGCGACCCAGTCGTTCTTCTAAATGCTCCATTGCCATACTGACTGGCAACGTTCTTGTCCCTTGCTTGCTAGCTAGCCAACTATGCATAACTTACAGTCATGTCAAACAGTGCAGACAGAAAAGCAACAGGAGCTGCATTTGTTTAAGCTGTTTTCTAGTGACATTTATTTGGATACATCCATAACAATGAGCTAATGAGGCACGATTTCGCCTGGTATAGAAAATGTGCTCTCTCATTACAACACTGTTGTTCAGGGGAGCTAGCCAACAACACAGCTAACACAATCACTTCAAACTGAAGCTGTTAAGACTGCAAACTAGCTGCACTTCGTTTGGTTTTACCTTTTTCAATTTACATTTCTTTGTATATATCGATAGAAATTATGCCAGCTGATTCATTATTTTGACTGGCTGAGAAATGCTGCCTGCCTCTCTCTCTAGACCTGACTCCCGACCCGCTCATTACTATGGGACAGTTGGAGATTTGAATATTGAAACAATGTTGCAAATGTCGGAGAGACAGCAAGATCTGTTGAAAACTAAATGTTAGTCTAATAGAAATGTGAGATAATGTCTAAATGCTTTTTATAGTCATATTCAAGTTTATAACTTCCCTGCCTAGGCTAATGAGACAGTGGATTGCGCAGTCAGATGGAACAGATTAAATAAGCATTTTAACATCATAGATTTAGCTGGTGGTAACTTGTGTAATAGACACCGGCTGGAATGTGCTTTTAACCAATCTGCATTCAGTATTAGACCCACCCATTGTATAAAGAGGAATGGAAACACTAGGATTTAGAATGCCAGCTAACTGTAACTGTAAATAGACATATTGGCATTGTTGCATCACTGGCAGGAGAGACAATTTTGGAAAAAATATGTTAATTTACCAAGAGTCTGAGAATGAGTTTATAACAGAGGATGAAATAACGTTAGTTAGGGAGTCAATAAATCTACAGAAGCCGTTCATGTTTGAGCCGATCGTTGCCCCAGATCAAAGAGTTAGTTCTCATAGCAGTAACACAGATATGCTGCCTGAAATATCTCAGTTAGAGGGTCGGCGTAGCCGTGACACATTCTGGTGTGAGTGCGGATAATGCCAAATAATGGCTAGAGAGAACGAGTGTGTGCGTTGTAGGGGAATGGTGGCGATACAGCACAAAATCCGAGGGGATGGTGGCTGTATTGCATCCAGTCAGAGGTTCCTTTCAGTCTGTCTGGATGGCGATGTATTGGACGTGTCACTAATCCTTATGAAGGACATCTCGACAGAAGAGGTTACTCGACCAGTCAGCAGCCGGTATGCCAGTTAAATAATTGCTTACATTTTGCTTGATTATAAATTGTTTAAAGCTTACATCAGTAGTGTGTAGGTGCTCAATATATATAATAAGTACCTATAACGATATTTATCAGAAGCGCTGTTTGGTGCGATGGTAACGCATTCACCTTTTGATTAAACAACCAGAGTTCGAATCACAGACAGCATCATGATTTATGAAATCTCATTCTAACCAACAATGGGGCGTGCTCATTATAAACTCAGCAAAAAAAGAAATGTCCTCTCACTGTCAACTGCGTTTATTTTCAGCAAACTTTCCGGCTAGGGTCCTTTTTTCTCAATTTCCACCTCACTGACATGCACAAAGTAAACTGCCTGTTACTCAGGCCCTGAAGCCAGGATATGCATATAATTGGTACCATTGGATAGCAAACACTTTGAAGTTTGAAGAAATGTTATGTAAAATAATGTATGAGACTATAACACAATAGATATGGTAGTAGAAAATCCAAAGAAAAACCAACCGGAATATACATTTTTTGAGAGCTCATGCTCTTACAATGGAAAGTATAGGGGCATATCCAAATCCAGCTCCCAGATTGTAATTCCTATAGCTTCCACTAGATGTCAAAAGTCTTTGTTCAAGGTTTCAGGCTTGTTTCTTCCAAAACGAGGAAGAATAATGAGTTTTTACTGGAATACTGATTTGGAAATTCGTGCATGCGCAAGCGACGAAGAGGACGCACACCTGCTAATATCACTTTCCTATTGAACATACTTCTCTCCGTATGAAATATTATAGTTTAATTACATTTTAGGGTATCTGAGGATTAAATAGAATTGTATTTTGACTTGTTTTAACAAAGTTTAGCGGTAGCTTTTTGGATTCCTTTCTCTGCAAGTTGAACGAGTGGATTACTCAAATCGATGGTGCCAACTAAACAGACTTTCTGGGATATAAAGAAGGATTTTATCTAACAAAACGACACTGCATGTTTAGCGGGGACCCTTTGGATGACAAATCAGAGGAAGATTTTCAAAATGTAAGTGAATATTTAATCGCTATTGTGAATTTATGAAACCTGTGCTGGTGGAAAAATGTTTGGATGTCCCGCTAGCGGGACGCCTAGCCTTAAGTTAACATGTGTAAATATTTGTTTGAAATAACAAGATTCAACAACTGAGACATACACTGAACAAGTTCCACAGACATGTGACTAACAGAAATTGAATAATGTGTCCCTGAACAAAGGGGAGGTCAAAATAAAAAGTATCAGTATCTGGTGTGGCCACCAGCTGCATTAAGTACTGAAGTGCATCTCCTCCTCATGGACCAGATTTGCCAGTTCTTGCTGTGAGATGTTACCCCACTCTTCCACCAAGGCACCTGCAAGTTCCCAGACATTTCTGGGGGGAATGGCCCTAGCCCTCACTTTCCGATCCAATAGGTCCCAGACAATGCTCAATTGGATTGAGATCCGGGCTCTTCGCTGGCCATGGCAGAACACAGACATTCCAGTCTTGCAGGAAATCATGCACAGAACGAGCAGTATGGTTGGCGGCATTGTCATGCTGGAAGGTCATGTCAGGATGAGTCTGCAGGAAGGGTACCACATGAGGGAGGAGGATGTTATCCCTATATTGCACAGCGTTGAGATTGCCTGCAATGACAAACAAGCTCAGTTTGGTGATGCTGTGACGCACCGCCCCAGAACATAGCGGACCCTCCACCTTCAAATCGATCCCGCTCCAGAGTACAGGCCTCGGTGTAACGCTCATTCCTTTGACTATAAACGCGAATCAGACCATCACCCCTGGTGAGACAAAACCGCGACTCGTCAGTGAAGAGCACTTTAAGCCAGTCCTGTCTGGTCCAGCAACGGTGGGCTTGTGCCCGTAGGAGACGTTGTTGCCAGTGATGTCTGGTGAGGACCTGTCTTACAACAGGCCTACAAGCCCTCAGTTCAGCCTCTTTCAACCTATTGCCTATTGCAGACGTGTTGCTGTGCGTTTTGTTGCCAACTTTACTTTGCTAGCTTTGCTTTGCTAGCTGACAACTTTACGTTTATATTTTTGGTTTTTCCATCACAACTTTTTTCCCTCATTCAACTTTTTCACTCCGGACGCTTTATCTGGACATGGTTCGTCAGCACCTTCAACAGCTGAAGCTAAGTAGTAACTTTAACATGATGTCTTCTAACTGCATTCGCTGTACTCATAATATACAGGAGAATGATCGCCTAACGGCGAGGATAGCTATGCTGCAAGCCCAGCTTCAGACGCAATCGTTAGGCAAGGGTAATTTCAGTGTAGGAAAGGGTGAAACAGCGTCTGTGCCACCAGTAAGTACAGATAGTAACGTTAGTATAAATCCCCCCGCACTGTCCCCGCAGCCGGACAATTTTCTCATGGCTTCTGGAGGGAAATGCTGTTGGAATGCTCAACCGGTGTCGCTCATTCAGCCGACAGAAACTTTCAACCGGTTTTCCCCATTGAGTAGCGAGTCGGAGTCTGAGGCCGAGTCTTCTCTTGTCTCTACTCCTCCCGTTACGGGGTCTGAGACGCCGAAGGCTCCCACCATTAGCTCTGACAAATTGAAAACCCTAGTCATTGGCGACTCCATTACCCGCAGTATTAGACTTAAAACGAATCACCCAGCGATCATACACTGTTTACCAGGGGGAAGGGCTACCGACGTTAAGGCTAATCTGAAGATGGTGCTGGCTAAATCTAAAACTGGCGAGTGTAGAGAGTATAGAGATATTGTTATCCACGTCGGCACCAACGATGTTAGGATGAAACAGTCAGAGGTCACCAAGCGCAACATAGCTTCAGCCTGTAAATCAGCTAGAAAGATGTGTCGGCATCGAGTAATTGTCTCTGGCCCTCTCCCAGTTAGGGGGAGTGACGAGCTCTACAGCAGAGTCTCACAACTCAATCGCTGGTTGAAAACTGTTTTCTGCCCCTCCCAAAAGATAGAATTTGTAGATAATTGGCCCTCTTTCTGGGACTCACCCACAAACAGGACCAAGCCTGACCTGCTGAGGAGTGACGGACTCCATCCTAGCTGGAGGGGTGCTCTCATCTTATCTACAAACATAGATAGGGCTCTAACTCCACTAGCTCCACAATGAAATAGGGTGCAGGCCAGGCAGCAGGCTGTTAGCCAACCTGCCAGCTTAGTGGAGTCTGCCAATAGCACAGTCAGTGTAGTCAGCTCAGCCATCCCAGACTGTGTCTGTGCCTCGACCTAGGTTGGGCAAAACTAAACATGGCGGTGTTCGCCTTAGCAATCTCATTAGGATAAAGACCTCCTCCATTCCTGCCATTATTGAAAGAGATCGTGATACCTCACATCTCAAAATAGGGTTACTTAATGTTAGATCCCTCACTTCAAAGGCAGTTATAGTCAATGAACTAATCACTGATCATAATCTTGATGTGATTGGCCTGACTGAAACATGGTTTAAGCCTGATGAATTTACTGTGTTAAATGAGGCCTCACCTCCTGGTTACACTAGTGACCATATCCCCCGTGCATCCCGCAAAGGCGGAGGTGTTGCTAACATTTACGATAGCAAATTTCAATTTACAAAAAAAGAAATGATGACGTTTTCGTCTTTTGAGCTTCTAGTCATGAAATCTATGCAGCCTACTCAATCACTGTTTATAGCCACTGTTTATAGGCCTCCTGGGCCATATACAGCGTTCCTCTCTGAGTTCCCTGAATTCCTATCAGACCTTGTAGTCATAGCAGATCATATTCTAATTTTTGGTGATTTTAATATTCATATGGAGAAGTCCACAGACCCACTCCAAAAGTCTTTCGGAGCCATCATCGACTCAGTGGGTTTTGTCCAACATGTCTCTGGACCTACTCACTGCCACAGTCATACTCTGGACTTAGTTTTGTCCCATGGAATAAATGTTGTACATCTTAATGTTTTTCCTCATAATCCTGGACTGTCGGACCACCATTTTATTACGTTTGCAATCGCAACAAATAATCTGCTCAGACCCCAACCAAGGAGCATCAAAAGTCGTGCTATAAATTCTCAGACAACACAAAAATTCCTTGATGCCCTTCCAGACTCCTTCTGCCTACCCAAGGACGTCAGAGGACAAAAATCAGTTAACCTCTTGAGAATACAGGGGGTGCTATTTTCGCATTAGCATAATTTGCTCTACAGATTAAACTGCCTCTTATTCAATTATTGCTCTTACTATATGCATATGAATCATACCATTGGAAAGAAAACAATCCCTAGTTTCTAAATCCGTTTCAATTTTGTCTCTGAGTGATACAGAAGTCATTCAACAGCACTTTCCATGACCAAGAACATAAAATCAAGATGTGTTATGCTGGCTTCAAAGCTCTGCCTATATATGGTCGTGCCCCCTATGACCAGAAACACACCACATTCGCCTTCCTCTGGTTGTCAAGATGACGTCAGAGGAGAAATTCTTTGTTTATCTGGGACTGACGTGAAATAGGACCCATTTCTTTGGCGTGACCGACAACTTCCGGACATCTTAATTTTCCAATTTGAGCTGCGTTGGTGTACTGTTTTGCTGGCGTTATGTATGCAAACTATCTCCGTGTCGAATTTTGTTTGATACATGTGACCATATCATCGTAATGTATGTTTTTTCAATATAGTTTAATCAGATTATTTGAATTTTTCCGGGAGTTTTTCGGTGTACCGTTGTCGGATTGTATTTACGTTTGAGAAATTCGTGCCACTCGACCGGTACCTGTGCTAAATGGAGTGGGAAAGGAACATTTCTGAACGGAACCAACGACTCATCTTGACAAAGGACACTTTGATCAACATTCTGATGAAAGATCAGCCATAGTAAGACCCAATTTACGATTTTATATCATATCTGTTGTGCATGTGAACTGGACGTGGGCGCCTAGCCGAATCTGCCTGGTAAAAATATCGTGTCCTCCGCTAACGTGGTTAGCTAATAGATTTACATATTCTGTCTTCCCTGTAAAACATTTTAAAAATCTGAAATGGTGGCTTTATTCACAAGACCTGTATCTTTCATCTGGTGTCTTGGACTTGTGATTTAATGATATTTAGATGCTACAAGTTACTTGTGACGCTATGCTAGCTGTGCTAATCAGTGGGGTGAGTTGGGGGGTGCTACCGGATCAGGGTTGCTGACTCGTGAGAAGTTAACCACCTAACTGAGGAACTCAATTTAACCTTGCGCAATACCCTAGATGCAGTTGCACCCCTAAAAACGAAAAACATTTGTCATAAGAAACTAGCTCCCTGGTATACAGAAAATACCAAGCAAGCTTGAAGCAAGCTTCCAGAAAATTGGAACGGAAATGGCGCCACACCAAACTGGAAGTCTTCCGACTAGCTTGGAAAGACAGTACCGTGCAGTACCGAAGAGCCCTCACTGCTGCTCGATCATCCTACTTTTCCAACTTAATTGAGGAAAATAAGAACAATCCAAAATTTATTTTTGATACTGTTGCAAAGCTAACTAAAAAGCAGCATTCCCCAAGAGAGGATGGCTTTCACTTCAGCAGTAATAAATTCATGAACTTCTTTGAGGAAAAGATCATGATCATTAGAAAGCAAATTATGGACTCCTCTTTAAATCTGCGTATTTCTCCAAAGCTCAATTGTCCTGAGTCTGCACAACTCTGCCAGGACCTAGGATTAAGGGAGACACTCAAGTGTTTTAGTACTATATCTCTTGACACAATGATGAAAATAATCATGGCCTCTAAACCTTCTAGCTGCATACTGGATCCTATTCCTACTAAACTACTGAAAGAGCTGCTTCCTGTGCTTGGCCCTCATATGTTGAACATAATAAACGGCTCTCTATCCACCGGATGTGTACCAAACTCACTAAAAGTGGCAGTAATAAAGCCTCTCTTGAAAAAGCCAAACCTTGACCCGGAAAATATAAAAAACTATCGGCCTATATCGAATCTTCCATTCCTCTCAAAAATGTTAGAAAAAGCTGTTGCGCAGCAACTCACTGCCTTCCTGAAGACAAACAATGTATACGAAATGCTTCAGTCTGGTTTTAGACCCCATCATAGCACTGAGACTGCACTTGTGAAGGTGGTAAATGACCTTTTAATGGCGTCAGACCGAGGCTCTGCATCTGTCCTCGTGCTACTAGACCTTAGTGCTGCCTTTGACACCATCGATCACCACATTCTTTTGGAGAGACTGGAAACCCAAATTGGTCTACACGGACAAGTTCTGGCCTGGTTTAGATCTTACCTGTCGGAAAGATATCAGTTTGTCTCTGTGAATGGTTTGTCCTCTGACAAATCAACTGTACATTTCGGTGTTCCTCAAGGTTCCGTTTTAGGACCACTATTGTTTTCACTATATATTTTACCTCTTGGGGATGTTATTCGAAAACATAATGTTAACTTTCACTGCTATGCGGATGACACACAGCTGTACATTTCAATGAAACATGGTGAAGCCTCAAAATTGCCCTCGCTAGAAGCCTGTGTTTCAGACATAAGGAAGTGGATGGCTGCAAACTTTCTACTTTTAAACTCGGACAAAACAGAGATGCTTGTTCTAGGTCCCAAGAAACAAAGAGATCTTCTGTTAAATCTGACAATTAATCTTGATGGTTGTAAAGTCGTCTCAAATAAAACTGTGAAGGACCTCGGCGTTACTCTTGACCCTGATCTCTCTTTTGACGAACATATCAAGACTGTTTCAAGGACAGCTTTTTTCCATCTACGTAACATTGCAAAAATCAGAAATTTTCTGTCCAAAAATGATGCAGAAAAATTAATCCATGCATTTGTTACTTCTAGGTTAGACTACTGCAATGCTCTACTCTCCGGCTACCCGGATAAAGCACTAAATAAACTTCAGTTAGTGCTAAATACGGCTGCTAGAATCCTGACTAGAACCAAGAAATTTGATCATATTACTCCAGTGCTAGCCTCCCTACACTGGCTTCCTGTTAAGGCAAGGGCTGATTTCAAGGTTTTACTGTTAACCTATAAAGCGTTACATGGGCTTGCTCCTACCTATCTTTCCGAGTTGGTCCTGCCGTACATACCTACACGTACGCTACGGTCACAAGACGCAGGCCTCCTAATTGTCCCTAGAATTTCTAAGCAAACAGCGGGAGGCAGGGCTTTCTCCTATAGATCTCAATTTTTATGGAATAGTCTGCCTACCCATGTGAGAGACGCAGACTCGGTCTCAACCTTTAAGTCTTTACTGAAGACTTATCTCTTCAGTAGGTCATATGATTGAGTGTAGTCTGGCCCAGGAGTGTGAAGGTGAACGGAAAGGCTCTGGAGCAACGAACCGCCCTTGCTGTCTCTGCCTGGCCGGTTCCCCTCTCTCCACTGGGATTCTCTGCCCCTAACCCTATTACAGGGGCTGAGTCACTGGCTTACTGGTGCTCTTTCATGCCGTCCCTAGGAGGGGTGCGTCACTTGAGTGGGTTGAGTTACTGACGTGATCTTCCTGTCTGGGTTGGCGCCCCCCCTTGGTTTGTGCTGTGGTGGAGATCTTTGTGGGCTATACTCGGCCTTGTCTCAGGATTGTAAGTTGGTGGTTGAAGATATCCCTCTAGTGGTGTGGGGGCTGTGCTTTGGCAGAGTGGGTGGGGTTATATCCTTCCTGTTTGGCCCTGTCCGGGGGTATCATCGGATGGGGCCACAGTGTCTCCTGACCCCTCCTGTCTCAGCCTCCAGTATTTATGCTGCAGTAGTTTATGTGTCGGGGGGCTAGGGTCAGTTGGTTATACCTGGAGTACTTCTATCTTATCCAGTGTCCTGTGTGAATTTAAGTATGCTCTCTCTAATTCTCTCGTTCTCTCTTTCTTTCTCTCTCTCGGAGAACCTGAGCCCTAGGACCATACGTCACGGCAAACCGGGCATGATGACTCCTTGCTGTCCCCAGTCCACCTGGCCTTGCTGCTGTTCCAGTTTCAACTGTTCTGCCTGCTGTTATGGAACCCCTACCTGTTCAACTCTTAATGATCGGCTATGAAAAGCCAACTGACTTTTATTCCTGATTATTATTTGACCATGCTTGTCATTTATGAACATTTTGAAAATCTTGGCTCTCTCTAATTCTCTCCTTCTCTCTTTCTTTCTCTCTCTCGGAGGACCGGAGCCCTAGGACCATACGTCAGGACTACCGGGCATGATGACTCCTTGCTGTCCCCAGTCCGCCTGGCCCTGCTGCTATTCCAGTTTCAACTGTTCTGCCTGCGGTTATGGAACCCCTACCTGTCCCAGACCTGCTGTTTTCAATTCTTAATGATCGGCTATGAAAAGCCAACTGACATTTATTCCTGATTATTATTTGACCATGCTTGTCATTTATGAACATTTTGAAAATCTTGGCTCTCTCTAATTCTCTCCTTCTCTCTCTCTTTCTCTCTCTCGGAGGACCTGAGCCCTGGGACCGTGCGTCGGGGCTGCCGGGCGTGATGGCTCCTTGCTGTCCCCAGTCCACCTGGCCTTGCTGCTATTCCAGTTTCAGCTGTTCTGCCTGCGGTTATGGAACCGCCACCTGTCCCGGACCTGCTATTTTCAACTCTTGATGATCGGCTATGAAAAGCCAACTGAAAATTATTCATGATTATTATTTGACCATGCTTGTCACTTATGAACATTTTGAACATCTTGGCATAGTTCTGTTATAATCTCCACCCAGCACAGCCAGAAGAGGACTGGCCACCCCTCATAGCCTGGTTCCTCTCTAGGTTTCTTCCTAGGTTTTGGCCTTTCTAGGGAGTTTTTCCTAGCCACCGTGCTTCTACACCTGCATTGCTTGCTGTTTGGGGTTTTAGGCTGGGTGTCTGTACAGCACTTCGAGATATTAGCTGATGTACGAAGGGCTATATAAAATAAACTTGATTTGATTTGATTTATTGCGGACAGTCTGAGCACTGATGGAGGGATTGTGCGTTCCTGGTGTAACTCGGGCAGTTGTTGTTGCCATCCTGTACCTGTCCCGCAGGTGTGATGTTCGGATGTACCGATCTTGTGCAGGTGTTGTTACACGTGGTTTGCCACTGCGAGAACGATCAGCTGTCCAGCCTGTCTCCCTGTAGCGCTGTCTTAGGCGTCTCACAGTGCAGACATTGCAATTTATTGCCCTGGCCACATCTGCAGTCCTCATGCCACCTTGCAGCATGCGTAAGGCACGTGCACTCAGATAAGCATGGACCCTGGGCATCTTTCTTTTGGTGTTTTTCAGAGTCAGTAGAAAGGACTCTTTAGTGTCCTAAGTTTTCATAACTGTGACCTTAATTGCCTAACGTCTGTAAGCTGTTAGTGTCTTAACGACCGTTCCACAGGTCCATGTTCATTAATTGGTTATGGTTCATTGAACAAGCATGGGAAACAGTGTTTAAACCATTTACAATGACGATCTGTGAAGTTATTTGGATTTTAACGAATTATCTTTGAAAGACCGGGTCCTGAAAAAGAGAAGTTTATTTTTTTGCTGAGTTTAAATACATTATGATTTAGTTTCGGTATCAGACTTACTTTTCTTATGATTCCGTTTGCAGAGCATACAGGCTGGCAGCTTGTCGCCAGTTCACCCTTTGGGCACTAGGGAGAATTGGATGAGGTGTACGGCGTGTCATCCCTTTGCGTGTTGTCTCTTCCACAAGGGACGCAAACCGAGAAACAAGTGGCATCGTCATAGGGTTTGAGTTCGAATAAAACCAGTTAATTTAGTAAATCTAGCCTGCAGCAATTTTTTCCAAGAAATAGGCCTAATGCCTGCACCTTATATAAAAATAGTATTAGTTAGCTTGTCCACTATAACAACAGGTTCAAGAGTAACCAAATACACTTGCTTTGAAGATAAAACTACTTTCAGTGCCACTAACCCCGTGTCCCTGTTGCTAGAGTTGTGACGTCAACTAGCTTTGGCTGCTATCTATTGGAAAGGAATTGTAACTACACTGGGCAGCTAGTTGTCAGAGTCAAAGGATTCTTTAATAATATATGCCATTTAGCAGACACCTTTATCTAAAGCGACCTGGCTACATGGTAGAGGAAATAGATCATAGTAACAGGATTACAAAAATACATGGTCAATTACAGGGTTATTAAGGTGTTTTTTTAAGTTCCAATGAAACAGGAAGAGGATTCACATGAAAGGCTTGTCAGTAACGAGTAACGCTGCTACACACTACACACCACTACACACTACACCTCTCGCTCTACAGCTCCATCTGACATCTGTGCTGTGTGTGTGTGTGTGTGTGTGTGTGTGTGTGTGTGTGTGTGTGTGTGTGTGTGTGTGTGTGTGTGTGTGTGTGTGTGTGTGTGTGTGTGTGTGTGTGTGTGTGTGTGTGTGTGTGTGTGTGTGTGTGTGTGTGTGTGTGTGTGTGTGTGTGTTAAAGTTAGGACAAGCCTCAAATGCCAAAGGTCACACTCCCTAATGATGTGTAGAAACAGACAACTTAAAGAGCTCTGCAGATCAACAGGCAGCCTTGGATGTCTAAGAGGGTCTGGACACACACACACATACACACACACACACACACACCCCATCTGAAATCTTCAAGTCTTATATGATCAGGTCGGTAACAGTCCCCCTGGTGCCTGGTGGTCAGTATCACTCCCTCCCACTGAGGCCGTTTTAGTCTAAGTGATGTCCACAGACCTAATGCTTTATTGTGGCCCTGTCAGACACTTTCAATTAGCCATGTGGCTTCACTAGCTCAACGCAGATGACAGGACAAAATGAGAATTTCCAAAGAGCAAACCGCTATCTCTGACCTTTAACACCAATATAAACCCACATGAAAACACTTTTAGAATTCTGTAGTAAACTGTAGAATACTATACTAACCACTGCAGTATCCCTCGATCATGTGTCTTACTACCTATAGAATGTTGTAGTATACTGTAGAATACTACAGTAAATACTACAGTATTATCTGCAAAATAACATTAGTAAATAGTACAGTAATGTCCGCAAAAACACAACACTTTTGTCACGCCCTGACCGTAGATTGCTTTGTATGTTTCTATTTTTAGTTTGGTCAGGGTGTGATGTGGGTGGGTATTCTATGTTGTAGGTCTAGGTTTTCTATTTTTATGTGTTTGGCCTGGTATGGTTCTCAATCAGAGGCAGCTGTCTATTGTTGTCTCTGATTGAGAGCCATACTTAGGTAGCCTGTTTTCCCACTTTTGTTTGTGGGTGGTTGTTTTCTGTTTAGTGTGTGTCACCTTGCAGAACTGTTTCGTTTACGTTTTTCCCTCGTTGTTATTTTGTTTAGTGTTCAGTTTTGATTAAATTATTAATATGGACACTTACCACGCTGCACCTTGGTCCTCTTCTCTTTCTCCCAACGACAATCGTTACAGAACCACCCACCAACAAAGGACCAAGCAGCGTGGGAAAATGGACTCCTGGACATGGGAGGAAATTTTGGACGGCAAGGGACCCTGGGCACAGCCGGGAGAGTATCGCCATCCAAAAGAGGAGCTGGAGGCAGCTAAAGCGGAGCAGCGACGCTACGAGGAGTTGGCTCGAGGAGAAGTGCACGAGAGGCAGCCCCAGATTTTTTTGGGGGGGGGGGGTGGCACACGGGGAGATTGGCGGAGTCGGGTAGGAGACCTGAGCTAACTCCCCGTGCTTACCGTGGCGAGCGTCGTACTGGTCAGGCACCGTGCTATGCGGTGGAGCGCACGGTGTCTCCAGTACGTGTTCATAGCCCGGTGCGTTACATCGCAGCTCCTCGAATCGGCCGGGCTAGAGTGGGCATCGAGCCAGGAGGGATGATGCCGGCTCAGCGCATCTGGTCTCCAGTGCATCTCCTCGGTCCGGGTTATCCTTCGCCAGCTTTGAGCACTGTGTCTCCAGTGCGTCTGCACAGCCCAGTGCGTCCTGTTCCTGCACCCCGCACTTGCCGGGCTACAGGGGGGGATCCAGCCAGGACGAGTGGTGCTAGCTCTGCGCTCGAGACCGCCAGTGCGCCTCCACGGTCCAGTGCATCCGGTGCCTCGGCCAAGGACAAGGCCTCCTGCATGTCTCCCCAGCCTGGTGAGTTCTGTGCATGTGCTAAGCTCTAACCCTCCTGCATGTCTCCCCAGCCTGGTGAGTCCTGTGCCTTCTCCCAGAGCCAGGTCTCCTGTGTGTATCTCCAATCCAGTGATGATCCATAGCACAAAGCCTCCAGTGATGATCCATGGCACGAAGCCTCCAGTGATGATCCATGGCACGAAGCCTCCAGTGAGGATCCATGGCACGAAGCCTCCAGTGAGGATCCATGGCACGAAGCCTCCAGTGAGGATCCATGGCACGAAGCCTCCAGTGAGGATCAATGGCACGAAACCTCCAGTGAGGAGTTATGGCACGACGTCCCCAACGAAGGACGTCAGTCCGGAGCCTCCAGCGACGCCCTCTAGTCTGTAGCAGCCAGAGTCTCCCTCCTGTCCGGCACAGCCAGAGTCTCCCTCCTGTCCGGCGCAGCCAGAGTCTCCCTCCTGTCCGGCGCAGCCAGAGTCTCCCTCCTGTCCGGCGCAGCCAGAGTCTCCCTCCTGTCCGGCGCAGCCAGAGTCTCCCTCCTGTCCGGGGCCCACTGCGAGGGTCCCCGGTCTGGGGTCGGCGGTAAGGGTCCACGTCCCGCACCAGAGCCCCCACCGCAGTGAAATTCCCACCCAGACCCTCCCCTATTGGTTCAGGTTTTGCGGCCGGAGTCCGCACCTTTGGGGGGGGGGGGGGGGGGTACTGTCACGCCCTGACCGTAGATTGCTTTGTATGTTTCTATTTTTAGTTTGGTCAGGGTGTGATGTGGGTGGGTATTCTATGTTGTAGGTCTAGGTTTTCTATTTCTGTGTGTTTGGCCTGGTATGGTTCTCAATCAGAGGCAGCTGTCTATTGTTGTCTCTGATTGAGAGCCATACTTAGGTAGCCTGTTTGCCCACTTTTGTTTGTGGGTGGTTGTTTTCTGTTTAGTGTGTGTCACCTTGCAGAACTGTTTCGTTTTCGTTTTTTCCTCGTTGTTATTTTGTTTAGTGTTCAGTTTTGATTAAATTATTAATATGGACACTTACCACGCTGCACCTTGGTCCTCTTCTCTTTCTCCCGACGACAATTGTTACAACTTTTTTAACTATAGTAAATACTACAGTATTTAATTTGCATATACCCTGCCCATATCCCTCCCCTATATCACAAATTGTGACACCCATAAGTGAGAAACCTACAAACCTACTCGAATAGACCATATTATTATATTCTCTACAGGTTATAAAAAAAAACAGAGGTTCTGAACTACATGTTATGGAAAATGTGCTCTTTTATAATGAACACAAATTTAAACGCAACATGCAACTATTTCAAAGATTTTGATGATTTACAGTTCATATAAGGAAATCAGTCAACTGAAATAAATACATTAGGCCCTAATCTATGGATTTCACATGATTGGGCAGGGGCGCAGCCATGGGTGGGCCTGGAAGGGCACCCACTTGGGAGCCAGGCCCAGCCAATCAGAATCCGTTTTACCCCACAAAATGTCTTTATTATCTTGACGAAGGATAAAATGCTCACTAACAGGGATGTAAACAAATTTGTACACAAAATGTGAGAGTAATGAGCTTTTTGTGTTTATGGAAGATCATTTCTGGGATCAGCTCATGAAACATGGGAACAGCACTTTACATGTTGTGTTTCTATTTTTGTTCAGTGCAGTATTTCTCCAGTAGGTTTCCTGAAAGAGAAAGCCTCCACATCTATATCAAAGATGATAAAACAAAAACTGTAGTAAATACTACAGTAATGTCCACAAAAACAGTACATTAAATATTAACAGTATACTACAGTCTGTAAAAACACTACAGTAAATACTACAGTATAGTTCAATCCACAAAACACTACATTAATTACTATAATATATACTAAAGTTTTCTTTTAATACAGTTTTTATATTACAGTTAACTGTAAATAGTACATTATACCACAGTAAAATACTATAGTATTCACTGTATCGGTTTTGTGGACTTTAGTCTGAGTTGATCCTCTGCAATATCTGCCTTCATTGTTCATCCTCCTGTTGATTTCAACTGATCTCTTTTAATCTAATTTCCTCAAATATTCATAATTCTCCTCTGATAGATCGAAGGGACGCAGTACCTGGGGCTCGCAATTCTGGGAAGCGACCAGAGTATTATCGTTGTTTCATGACGGAGTGCCCGGGTTCGAAAATGTGTCTATTGCCAGTTAGATAGTGGGCTATTTTAGTCCGGGCCATGAATCTTTCATGTCGTTAAGTTGTGTGATGGGGGTTTCTGTGGACAGGCTGGCTCCCGGGGTAGGGGTGAGGGTGGAGAGGGAGGGGAGGGACGGTTGCTCAGGCACCGACATGGTGTACATGATGGAAGCCCAACCTGTGATATTTCAGAATAGAGACGTATAGTGCTGACACCACTGATGAGTACATACTACAGTATACGACCAGACAGTATAGGCTGGAACTATAATCAGTCTTTTAATAGACATGCTGACTGCAGGAAGGGCAGTACTGAGGCTATTGTTATACCTACTCCTCCAGTATCATTAATGTAGGAGACCATATTTGTCTTTCTCACAGGAGGTAGTACAGAGATGTGTGGTTTTAATGAGTGCTCCCTACCATTCAACTAGCACATTTCTGTCTTGATCACATGCCTTAGGCTCTGAATCCCATTTGCCAACATAGTATGCACACACACACTGTTAGTGGGCTCACACATCACTGTTTATGGATTTGGATATGTGACATTTTGTTGCTCTTTAAGAAGCGAGGGATGGGTGGGTGTGAGAGATGGAAAGAGACAGGGGGAGACGGCCTGAGAGGAGTCAGGAAGCGTCTTGAGGACGCCCGTACACCCTGACACATAAACATCCAACGTCAACTGTGTGCCCGACAGTTCACGTGCAGCGATCAATGCCAGCCCCTGAGTGGTAGAATAATCATTGATAATAAGCATGGCCTCCTCCTCTTTCATATTCCTTCTTGTATCTGTCAGGAGCTGATTTGCAGGCTGTGTTGGCTGTGTTGTAGAGGCCTGTGTGGCTGAGAAGAGGAAACAGACAGACAGGCAGACATCAGGGTAAATAGCTGCTTATTACTGATCCCCAGCCTCCACTCACCTGTTTGCAATGCCATGTGGAAGCCGTAATGTGACTGCAGTGAATGCATATATAGTCCTAAAGAGACAAACACATACAGTAACAACAACCTGCTAGCAAAGACACAAACAAACACAATTGAACTTCCTGTCCTTAAATATTCGGGCTGTCCTGATTCCCTAATAAAGGTACTCAGGAAATATACAATATACCATACCATAGTTCCTTTTAGGTGGATTTATATATAGACATACAAAGAGGGATATAAAGACAGCGTGACCATAAGGAAGATGAAACCAGTTCAAGATGAAAGAAGGACAAAGCTAAAATTAAGACAGAGAGAAAATCCTAGATTTCCATTTAAGTTTAGAGTTGAAACCGGACCATCCAGTCTTTGATGTTGGCGCCTCACAAAGGTACTGAGCCAAATCTTCCAATGTCTTTTAATAGCTTGTGTGTCATTCCAGAAAGTTGTTCCCTCAGTTCTGCTCAGATTCACACCCCCTTATCTAGGGTTGTGCCCCAATAACATCTCCTTTCTCCTGAAGTGTGCATCACTACTTCTTACAAATCTAAAGCAATTGGATTGGAGGAGGTATGGGCTAGTGGGAATTTCAAAGTTTCCACTATATTTCTTATACCAGTAATGTCCTTTCAAATCAGTAAAGGGAAGTGAAAACGTGCACACTTTGGGAGGAAGGAGAGATAATTGGGACATTACCTAGGACTGGGTATGTGAAAGCAATATGGCGGAAAATAGGTGGTGTCTTTGTCTTCACCAGGGCTGAAGATATAGATGGAGAGCATCCATTGGCTGAGGATATAGATTGAGAGCATCCATTGGCTGTCTAGAAATGGAGATCGAGCACCTGGATGTAAGGAGATGTAAAGGGAAAGCCATTGTGTTCACAAAAAAACAGCAATATGTTTTGCAGCAGCCTACAGCCTATTAGAAAGCCTTTAACATCTCACCAGACACCTGGGTGATTCACGGGGCCCCTAGGAGCCATAAACCATTGGTTAATATCCTTCTACCTGAGCCGCGGACACAGAGGAGAGAGGAGATAATGATGTACTATTTCTGCCACTTAGCCAATGTTTTAATACAGAGATAAAGATGGATAGGGAACAAATAGTCAGCATCTTTGTTTTAAGTAGCTATATGATTCTAGGCTGTCATCATTAATCCAGACAGTAGCGGGAGGGAGAATTTAGTACCTGGGATTAGCAAACTTCTCCCTCTTTCTGGTCCCAGTTGTATGGGCTCAAGCAAGGTGAGGCCAGACAATAGCATGAAAAAAACTCATGACTTTCACAGCTCTCCAAATAATAACTTCACACCAACAATCTTACGACAACCTCATACAGTAATGGTGCTTCTCAGTCAATTAGTTAGTTGACTATAGCAGTGTTTCCCAGCTGATTCAAATAATCAAAGCATAATGATGAGTTGATGATTTGAATCAGCTGTGTAGTGCTAGGGCAAAAAACAAAATGTGCACCTCTTGGGGTCCCCAGGTCCGAGTTCGGGAAACACTGGACTGTAGGACCCTTCCTAGCTAGCACATAATGTTCTTAGAACCATATGTTTCTTAGAGCTTGGTGAGAGCGTTGTCATATGGTTATTTTGCATACAACCTTCCCACAATTTTCTGAGAATGTTGCATGATAGTTGCTTGGCTTTTGAACATTCTCAGCACATTTAAGAAACTTGACAACATTTTTTCTTGGCATTTCATTACTTTAACAGAATGTTTCCTAAAAGTTCAAACATGGTTACACTTAATTACAATTTTGGTAATGTTCTAGGAACGTTCTCCAACTGGTTTGATATTGGGAATGTTCTCAAATAGTTAATAGAATGTTAATTAAGAAACAACATTCTTCTGTGGGAATTTCAGTGCATCAGCGTAACATTTCCTACAGGTTTCCTCATGGTTCTATTTAAAGTCATGTTCTCAAATTATTCCAAGAATGTTAAAAAACAATGTTCTTCTGTGGGAATTTCAGTACTTCAGCATAATGTTTCTTATGTTTATTTATGGTTCTATTTAAAGTCATGTTCTCATTGTTCAGAGAACGTTAAGAAAACTTTCCATAAAAACCCAAAGTAAGCTATTGTAATGTTCAGGGAACGTTCTAAGAATGTTATTGAAAAACATACATTCCATTCTCAGAACGTGAAAACTTTCCATAAAAACCACAAGAAAACATTATTAAAGTTAAGAGAACATTCTAAGAATGTTATTTAAAAACATATACATTCTGTTCTCAGCATCAACAAAACTCTCTTTATCCTCTATCTTGTTAATTGTGTTCAGGTGTGCTGGCCGCGCCCACTAATTGGCCACACCTGATGTAATGAGTGCTTGTTTCCTTTGAAAAGGCATCTGTTTGATATGCATAAAAAGACATGGCATGCTAGCTCCATCCAGAACAGAAGATGAAAGGCTGGAATCTCACTGATGCATGTCAGAATAAAAAATAAATGTGTTTGCATAATTAATGCCTATGGAAATACATTTTCATGTGTCCTATATGTGCTTCGAATTCAAAAAAGTTAACCCAGCATAAGATAGCTGTGTTATTAATTTCAGGATCTGAAATATGTACCCAAATCTAACTGCCTGTACCTCAGGACCTGAAGCAAGGATATGCATATTCTTAACAAATCAAATCAAAATCAAGTTTATTTTATATAGCCCTTCGTACATCAGCTAATATCTCGAAGTGCTGTACAGAAACCCAGCCTAAAACCCCAAACAGCATGCAATGCAGGTGTAGAAGCACGGCGGCTAGGAAAAACTCCCTAGAAAGGCCAAAACCTAGGAAGAAACCTAGAGAGGAACCAGGCTATGAGGGGTGGCCAGTCCTCTTCTGGCTGTGCCGGGTGGAGATTATAACAGAACATGGCCAAGATGTTCAAATGTTCATAAATGACCAGCATGGTCAAATAATAATCAGGAGTAAATGTCAGTTGGCTTTTCATAGCCGATCATTAAGAGTATCTCTACCGCTCCTGCTACTGCACCATTTGCAAATAAAACTTTGAAGTTTGTGGAAATGTGAAATTACTGTAGGAGAATATCTATTTTTGTTTTGTTCCATCATCTTTGAAATAAGTGCAAGAGAAAGGCTATACATTAAGATAGGAGCCTAGGTGTAATTTAGATTTTGTCCACCAGATGGCAGCAGTGTGTGTGCAAAATTTCAGACTGATCCAGTGAAGAATTACCTCACTACACAATATTTTGCATCAAGTCTGCCAGGAGTTTGCCCAAATGTGCCGAATTGGTCAATTTATACATTTTCAAGTACATAACTATAGAGAACATACAAAAATGGTATGGTAATATCAAATTTAAGTTCCAAGGAACCAATTGTGCTAGCTGGATTGTGAGTCAGGATAATGTGAGTCAAGTAATAATACTTTGGGATGCATGCTGATTATAGCGCTATGTGTAATGACTTTGACATAACTATACTGAACAAAAATATAAATGCAACATATAAAGTGTTGGTCTCATGTTTCGTGAGCTGAAATAAAAGGTCCCAGAAATTTTCCATACACACAAAAATATTATTTCTCTCAAATTTTGTGCACACATTTGTTTACATCTCTGTTAGTAAGCATTTCTCCTTCACCAAGATAATCCATCCACCTGACAGGTGGAGCATGTCAAGAAGCTGATTAAACAGCATTACACAGGTGCACCTTGTGCTGGGGACAAAAAAAGGCCAATCTAAAATGTGCAATTTTGTCGCACAACACGACGCCACAGATGTCTCAAGTTTTTAGGGAGTTCAATTGTCATGCTGACTGCTGAAATATCTACCAGAGCTGGTGCCAGATAATTGATTGTTCATTGTTCACTACCATAAGCTGCATCCAATGTTATTTTTGAGAATTTGGCAGTACATTCAACCGGCCTCATAACCGCAGACCATGTGTATAGCGACGTGTGGGCGAGCGGTTTGCTGATGTCAACATTGTGAAAAGTGTGCCCCGTGGTGGCGGTGGGGTTATGGTATGGGCAAGTTTCGGACAACGAGCACAATTGCATTTTATCGATGGCAATTTGAATGCACAGAGATACCGTGACGAGATCCTGAGGCCCATTGTCGTGCCATTCATCCGCCGCCATCACCTCATGTTTCGGCATGATAACCCACGGCCCCATGTCGCAAAGATCTATACACAGTTCCTGGAAGCTGAAAATGTCCCAGTTCTTGCATGGCCTGCATACTCACCAGACATGTCACCCATTGAGCATATTTGGGATGCTCTGGATCGACATGTACAACAGCGTGTTCCAGCTCCCGCTAACATCCAGAACTTCGCACAGCCATTGAAGAGGATTGGGACAACATTCCACAGGCCACAATCAACAGCCTGATCAACTCTATGCAAAGCAGATGTGTCGTGTTGCATGAGGCAAATAGTGGTCACACCAGATACTGACTGGTTTTCTGATCCACGCCCCTACCTTTAGTATTAAGCTATCTGTGACAAACAGATACATATCTGTATTCCCAGTCATGTGAAATCCATAGATTAGGGCCTAATGAATTTATTTTAACTGACTGATTTCCTTACATGAACCGTAACTCAGTAAAATCTTTGAAATTGTTGCATGGAGCGTTTATATAATTTGGAGCGTTCAGTATAATTTAAAATGGTTAACCCTTTAGACCCCAATATAATTCTAGAATGCTACTGTAGATTACTGAGAATTTTCAAGATGAAGCTCATTTTCTTACACATTTCAAACAAACTGACATAGCTCAAAACAAAGAACAAATGACAATTACAAGTTAACTTACTTTTAAAGAGCACAACCTCTTCTTTAATATGACACCACATTCATGTAAATAGGAATAATGCTAATTTTGTCTTCCATCAAAAAATGATTAACACTCAAAACAACAAAAAAAACTAGAGTATTTAAATTGTAGTAAATTTGACTTAAATTACTCTCTCAAAATGTACCAAGTATAATATATTATACTTAGAAATATTTTTGACATATAAATACATATTTTCTGTTTTTCAAAATGTGGCAAGAGTGTAAGGTTCTGTATTTATTTTCTTAGTCAACCTTGTGTTCTGTTTTGTTGTGTTTTTGAACGTAGCCCTGTGTCTTTGTTTTCTTGAACGTAGCCATGTCTATTTTTGTTAATTGTTTTCACCTGTGTTAGTTACTCACCTGGTCTCGTCAGCTCCTTATTTAGTTCAGTTCATTCTGTTTGTGCCTTTGTGAGGTATTGTTCGTTTTGACTCCACCAAGCCTTTTCCTAGCTCGTTTGTGAGAACCAGTTATAGCCTTCAGTCCTAGTTTTGATTCACCTGCCTGTTTACCTACCTGTATATGACCATTGCCTGCCTGTGACCACGATTTCTGTCTTCTGTGAAGGCAAAATAAACACCTGCTGTGCTCTGCGCATGAATCTACACCTTTTTCTCCCTGAGTATTCATTACAAAGAGAACAATATTCAGAAAGTATTTCAAAACCCACACAAAGTAGGCTATGTGATTGACAACGATTCTTACTAAATTCCCAATCTGGCCCTCATACCATCACGGTCACTTAATCATCTCCAGCTTACAATTGGCTCATTCATCCCCCTTCTCTCCCCTGTAACTATTCCCCAGGTTGTTGCTGTAAATGAGAATGTGTTCTCAGTCAACTTACCTGGGGGAATAAGGATTAAATAAATAAAAATACAATTCTGTAACAATGTAAAAATGCAAACAACTATTCAGAGACTATTTCAAAATGTAGATAACCTCTCAATTAGATTTAGTACAGACCAGGCCTGACACAACACATAGAAATAGTAGTCTACTTTGACAATTCAGTGAATGCAACTAATATTAGATAGAGACAGAAGACACAACAACTGTTCAGAGACAATAAAAGACTTGTAGGACTAATTCATGTTTCACACTGTCACTTTAGTGTTTGCATTTATCCTACAACATGTCATGGAACATCTGGAAGCCCTGCCCCATCATGCAAAGTGGCACAGAACACGTAGAGCACCCAAATTAGGTTTCTACACATCGCCCCCTCTTTCCCCTGCATCCACTCCGGATGCACACCACACCACTCTTGCGCCCTTCAAATTTCACCTGCTTTTAAATTAGTTACAATTCAATCCAGAAGACCTGGTGCCACACTCCTGGCTCCCCTCTTCCTGCCGCTGTAGCCATATCACAAAGTGAATGCACAAGCTGCATTTTGAATGCCTTCAGGGACCAGCGCCTGTGGTTTCTGTGAAGAGGCCTTTGCAGGTTCACTCACACAATGTACACATTTATACATTTACATTTAAGTCATTTAGCAGACGCTCTTATCCAGAGCGACTTACAAATTGGTGCATTCACCTTATGATATCCAGTGGAACAACCACTTTACAATAGTGCATCTAACTCTTTTAAGGGGGGGGGGGGGGGTTAGAAGGATTACTTTATCCTATCCTAGGTATTCCTTAAAGAGGTGGGGTTTCAGGTGTCTCCGGAAGGTGGTGATTGACTCCGCTGACCTGGCGTCGTGAGGGAGTTTGTTCCACCATTGGGGTGCCAGAGCAGCGAACAGTTTTGACTGGGCTGAGCGGGAACTGTACTTCCTCAGAGGTAGGGAGGCGAGCAGGCCAGAGGTGGATGAACGCAGTGCCCTTGTTTGGGTGTAGGGCCTGATCAGAGCCTGAAGGTACGGAGGTGCCGTTCCCCTCACAGCTCCGTAGGCAAGCACCATGGTCTTGTAGCGGATGCGAGCTTCAACTGGAAGCCAGTGGAGAGAGCGGAGGAGCGGGGTGACGTGAGAGAACTTGGGAAAGTTGAACACCAGACGGGCTGCGGCGTTCTGGATGAGTTGTAGGGGTTTAATGGCACAGGCAGGGAGCCCAGCCAACAGCGAGTTGCAGTAATCCAGACGGGAGATGACAAGTGCCTGGATTAGGACCTGCGCCGCTTCCTGCGTGAGGCAGGGTCGTACTCTGCGAATGTTGTAGAGCATGAACCTACAGGAACGGGTCACCGCCTTGATGTTAGTTGAGAACGACAGGGTGTTGTCCAGGATCACGCCAAGGTTCTTAGCACTCTGGGAGGAGGACACAATGGAGTTGTCAACCGTGATGGCGAGATCATGGAACGGGCAGTCCTTCCCCGGGAGGAAGAGCAGCTCCGTCTTGCCGAGGTTCAGCTTGATGATGGCAATGTTGAGCATCCCACATAACACATACTTCCACCATTTTCTGCCTATGCGTCCAACATTGTAATAGCTCCTCAGTTGGTCAAGATGGTCAACCCCGCCCATGTTCTTGTTGTAATCCATAACAAGCTCTGGAACAGATATACATTTCTACCACTTTTAAAAACAACTCCAAATCCACATACCACTGTCAATTTAGGCCCAGGCTGTGTGGTACATGGGTGAATGGTGGGACTTGGGGCAGACACACTCCATGGAAACGTAGGCTCCCCTCTCGGGTATGCTCTCCCTTCCTCCTCTCCCTCTGCTTCCTTCTCTCCCGAGTGGTGCAGCAGTCTAAGGCACTGCATCTCAGTGCTAGAGGAATCACTACAGTCCCTGGTTCGATTCCAGGCTGTATCCCAACCAGCCGTGATTGGGAGTCCAAGAGGGCGGCGCACAATTGGCCCAGCGTCGTCTGGGTTAGGTTTTGGCCGGGGTAGGCCGTCATTGTAAATAAGAATTTGTTCTCCCTCCTCCTCTTCCTCTCCCTCTTCCTCTCCATGTTCCTCTACCTCCAATCTCCTCTCGCTCCACTCCTCCCTCCTTGTTCCACATCTCTATCCTCCAATCATCTCTAACTCCTCTTCCTCCCTGCCTTCTGCTGCTGAGCCCTGAATCTCCACATCACTTCCCTCACTTTCACTGACCTAGAGGAACAGAGTAATAGAGGGAGAGGAGAGGAGCAACACATAGGATACAGTTGTGGTCAGGAAAATAATCTATTTTTTATTTTATTTTCTACTCTCTCTCTCTCTCTGTCCTCCAATCAACTCTTGTTTTCTCTTGTTTTCTTTCCTGACAGACTAACTACAGAGTTCGCCAATGTTAGCTGATTAGTTAGGAAGTTGGGACAGTTTCCAAATGAATCGCATCGCTAGAAACAGGATAAAAAAAGCTACTTGTTAGCTGGCTATGTAAACAAATATCCAACTCCTCATATGAGCTTCACTGTGCAGGCATCTACTACAGTAACACGACAGCTAAGCTGTGATATAATAGGAGAATTAGGCAATGTATAGCCTATGAATATCTGCACCTAGCAAACATGACAAACCATAATGTAAGCGCAACAAATAAAATCAAATTACTTTAGCCTTCCTTTCGTTGGCTAGTTAGCTGGTGGTCTGTATGGCTAGCTAGTCAAAGTGAGAGCTGAGGTTGACGCTTCGTGAGCGCAGCCCTCATTTACTGTTACACACAACCTTTCTTTCCTGACAGACTAACTAGTTAGCTAGCTATAGCAAGCATCTTGGGCCGTTTCCATATTAATTACAGTGCTATAAACAAGACAAGACAAAACTAGTTAGCTGACTATATACAGCTAAACACTACAACTATTTCGATGAGGCAGAGATTAATCATTTGAGTTCCACCGCTGATGTGCTCGCCTGTACCAACCAAGTTCTAATGACATGATTTGCTAATCTGAGAGCTATTCCCCAGCATCAAACATCGACAACACTAAACATATATCTGCTGTTTACTTATTTAATTCACCTCGACATTATCGGTTTTCAATATGCAAGGACATGTCCAAATCCGTATCATTAACCAACATAGATACAACCTCTTTCACAATGAAAAGTCACGTCTGCGCTGTCATTTTGAGTAACGAAGTAAATTAAAATGAAAAGTCAAATGACAGCATACCCTATTTTTGGTTTAAACGAATACGACAACATGTTGTTAGCAAGTTCATTTTGTGATATTGACACAGATATTATTCTTAGAAAAACAAGGCCGTTCGCGGCCGCTATAGTAATTTAAGGAAAGGAGGTCAACGCCCGTTATTGGTTCTAAAGGGTTAAATAGAGAGAAATGACTTGACTTCAAACCCACGTCTCAAACCGCACTAAAGGTAATTACAAATAGCCCTAAAATCTAATGACTTGAGAAACAGAGAGAACAGAAACAGATAGTACAGACACAGAAAACGTTTTACGTGAATGTAATCTATTTAAAACCCTGTGCTGTATTGTCCTACTGGTCGGCTGGAGCTGTAGCTCTCTGGTCTGGCATCAGGACAAGCTAATCATGTCTGAGTGCAGCGAACGGAGCAGAGCATCGCATGATTAAGATTCATGAGGTTGGAACAGCGGGAGCAAATTATCAGAGCAAATCTTGGAGGGTTCAAAAAACCATACATCCCTGAGTGTCTGGAGAGGGAGAATAAAACCTATTCTTTCTCTTCTTTCTTCCTCTCATCAAGGATGTCTTACAGGATGAGACCGTGAATTTCTGACTGTAGCTTTAAAGTACTGACGTAACATCTGTCCTTGCTCAAGAAGATGGTTTGTAAAATGATGCAATCCTAGAAGCTGGCAATGGAGTTATATGATTTGTACAGGACACGCCATATCCCTCTTTGGAGGTTGCGTTGGATTTGTATTATAAGGCATATTATAGACAGAGCTTTGATAAAATCAACGTAAGTAAAGGTATTGTGTTTGGAAAAGTATTGTGTGGTTGGATCTGGGGTCCCTAAAAGGCAGACAAATAGGTACTTCAGTGGAACATATTATTGCATGTTTAATAATGGGCACTTGTTGTAGTGGGTCATTGTTCGGTGGATAAAATAGTCCAGTTTTCCCCATTAGTCCTTGTCAGTTGTCTGCAATCTCAAACAATGGAGGATCCTTGCCCTATGTGTATCACTTGAGAAAATACCTTTATTGCGACTCTTGTGCTCTCAAGTATAGTACATTAAAAGAAGGGCTCTTTACTTTAGAGGCATATGTACTGGAGAGAAGCCTTTCCAATATAGAAGTGAAGCATTTCACTTCAACAGCACTTCAAACCACGTCCTCACAGCCTTTCCTTCTGCAAAACACTATTAACATTCTAGCCGACGTTGACCAAAAAAGTGATAACTGCTCTCCTAAAAATTGAAATCCCCATCAGCACACATTCTCCAGGGTATTTATCAGCTTGTCCATGTCCTATTTACAGAGAGGGGCGTGCTATCTGAGTCAACCATTGTGAAAAATTGACCCCATCTTCTGGGTTAAGCTTGTCCATCAATCTTTGTACAATAGTGCCCCAATAAAGGAACACAAGGTAGAGGTTTAGATTTATGTACCAAATGTTTAAGAGGAAATATTGAACCACTAACATAATGTAGGTCTCATAACCATTGGTCATTCTGTACAGTAGACAAAACACAACAGTACTGCTATTTTGAAAAAGTAAAACATTCTCACACCATATTCACTGATAATTAGGAGATTTTATTTATCAAAAAGACACAATGAAAGTAAATGTGAAAGTAAATGGCTGAGGAGTAATATACGGTGCCACAAATTCCTTTCTGAACATCAACGTTCTCATAAAATATGATTCCCATTGTGAATAACCATATTCTGCGACGCTGAGAACTTTTACAAGCAGTGAAGGAATATATTACAGCAATAAAGCACAACTTAGTTAGGTATCACAGGTATCATTTATCTTCTCATCGCCCACACCACAATTCAAGAAACTTTAAGCTTGACATAAAATAACTATTTTCTCAGGGATATGAGAAGCTAGCTTACATCACCTTACATGTATGCATAGATTTGAATCGTGATGCCAGACCTTGAGGATAGGTTCCAGTAGAGGCTGCTGAGGGGAGGACGGCTCATAATAATGGCTGGAACGGATTAAGGAATGGCATCAAACACATGAAAACCATGTTTTTGTTGTCTTTGATACCAATCCTCGATTCCCGCTCCAGCCATTGCCACGAGTCCTTCCTCCCCAGTTAAAGTGCCACCAACATCCTGTGATAGGTTCACAAACAATTTGGTGCTTTTGGTTCATTTTGTTCCTTTTCTCTGCAAGGTACAAATGTAAAAAATAAAAATAAAAAGCTTGGTACAATGATTCAGCAAGACTAACAGAAAATAACAATAATAAAACACTTCAGATTTGTGTATGCATGCAATGAGTTAAGCGCTAGAGCCCACTGATGCCGGGGGATTGTGAGGGAAGAGTGATAATAAAGGATGCGTGACGTTGGAAGCAGAAAAGGCTCGGAGCTGACACTGAAGCTGCACACTGAAGAGTCTTACCCATCTTTTCAGAGAACTCAGTAATAGCACACACATACAGCCCAGAGGAGAAGTCAGAGAGATGATAATCACCCCTCTGAGAGATTAATTAAGCCTATTACTATCTCTAAATAAGCCTTCCTGGAAAATATGTAACAGGATGAGACATTTGGAGGGAATGGAGGGAAAGTGGTTGACTCTACTGCCAATTGATTGGCCAGAGGGTGACTGCTTCAGGCGATCAACAAACCTGTAATTTATGTCACATGTTCCACTCTTTACACTCAGATCATGGCAGATAGAGATGTTTGTGTGCAAGTGTGCCTGTGTTTGCATGAGAGAGGGAGAGGATAGCAAGAGTAAAATGATAGTACAATAGGACTGTGAAAAAAGCTGTGAATCATATTTTAAAGTACTGTTGGTTTTTATCATACCATTTGATACATTTTTGTCTAATGATCATTTATATATTCATAAGTACTACACATCATTTTAATATCATACTTCATAGATACAGTAGCATCAGATAAATATGATCCAGTGCTTAAAAAACAAAAACAAGTAAACAAACACAGAGGAAAACAGGGTAAAGTAAGTGGATACATCAAAATCTCTGGGTGACACCACACCGGAAGCTTCTCTTCCATGATTGGCTGGTTGGCTGCCACAGCTACCACAGTTAGGTACAGTATAAATGAACCACAGTAGACTAGCATGCCATTCACTTGAAGATGGTAATAGAAGTACCAGCTATCCCCCCGCCCCCTGCCCTACACCCCCCCCCCACACACACACACACTCATATACCTGCGCACACCAAATATCTAACTACATAACCAAGGAGGGACAGCCATGACGAAGTAGAGGTGTTGGTGTGGGGCAGGCCCCTCCTGTTCTGAGACAGCTGGTACAGGTCAGGGGTCAGGTGGTCAGTTGGGGCAGAAGCAGAGAGGTCACAGCACTATGACAGCAGCTACCTGGGAAACACAAGCACACCAGACAAAATGCATCAATCATTAAACAGCGCTATATAGGCAAGCTAACGATAGGATGACAACCGCTAATGTAGGCTACTCACAAAGCTAAGCTTTCTAAACCAAGTCTATATTCATGTACATTTACCTTTACCTTTACATCCACTACTAACCGCCTTGGGCTTATATTATTTCCCTTTTTTAATTAAAAGAAATTATTAATTGGTAAGGAACCAATTTGTACCTTTTATTCTGGAAGTGCCACAAGATTGAGGGGAGTAATTTATGATTGGTGGTCAGTGTATGAGTTTTAATTAAGTCTGGGCCAGAGTTCAACCAGCTGGAGATCCAACTGGTTCATTAATCAGCAACCCCCTGTGACGGGCATAAAGTAGAACCACAAAAGGCCACAGTGCATCACTTTTGTCTCAAATTATACTCAGGAGTTGGTCAACAGGAAACCCATGAGTTAATTACAGCATGTAGCTAAGATGATCTAAGGGTTATGCAGTACACAATACGTTGGGCTGAAGAGAATATACAGAATGGTGCTTTAGATGTTTGTTATGTGTCTAACTATACAACTTCTAAGATGATTTCAGGGTTATACTGTATGTTGTGCTGAGAAAATACCATGTATTGTGCCGTCTGTGCTGTATTGTACTTACACTACCATTCAAAAGTTTAGGGTCACTTAGAAATGTCCTTGTTTTTGAAAGAAAAGCACATTTTTTTGTCCATTAAAATAACATAAAATTGCTCAGAAATACAGTGTAGACATTGTTAATGTTGTAAATTACTATTGTAGCTGGAAACGGCAGATTTTAATGGAATATCTACATAGTACAGAGGCCTATTATCAGCAACCATCACTCCTGTGTAACAATAACACGTTGTGCTAGCAGTGAAGAGGCGACTCCGGGATGCTGGCCTTCTAGGCAGAGTTCCTCTGTCCAGTGTCTGTGTTCTTTAGCCCATCTTAATCTTTTATTTTTATTGGCCAGTCTGAGATATGGCTATTTCTTTGCAACTCTGCCTAGAAGGCCAGCATACCAGAGTCGCCTCTTCACTGTTGACGTTGAGACTGGTGTTTTGCGGGTACTATTTAATGAAGCTGCCAGTTGAGGACTTGTGAGGCGTCTGTTTCTCAAACTAGACACACTAATGTACTTGTCCTCTTGTTCAGTTGTGCACTGGGGCCTCCCACTCCTCTTTCTATTCTGGTTAGAGCCGGTTTTCGCTGTTCTGTGAAGGGAGTTGTACACAGCGTTGTATGAGATCTTCAGTTTCTTGGCAATTTCTGAAATGGAATAGCCTTCATTTCTCAGAACAAGAATAGACTGTCAAGTTTCAGAAGAAAGTTATTTGTTTCTGGCTATTTTGAGCCTGTAATCAAACCCACAAATGCTGATGCTCCAGATACTCAACTAGTCTAAAGAAGGCCAGTTTCATTGCTTCTTTAATCAGAACAACAGTTTTCAGTTGTGCTAACATAATTGCAGAAGGGTTTTCTAATGATCAATTAGCCTTTTAAAATTATAAACTTAGATTAGCTAACACAACGTGCCATTGGAACCGAGGAGTGACCGTTGCTGATAATGGGCCTTTGTATGCCTATGTAGATTCAATTTGATGTTATTTTAATGGACCAAAAATGTGCTTTTCTTTCAAAAACAAGGACATTTCTAAGTGACCCCAAACTTTTGAACGGTAGTGTATGTTATGTTGAACTATTCAATCGTTATTGTTCCATGTCATAATTGAAGTTGTAAATTAATAGACATCTGGGGTGACTCACATAGAACTATTGCTGAGATCGGCTTTGTATTGCACCCACAGGGCAAACAACACCCACAGGGCAAACAATGGCTACTTCCTCCAACTACCTCTGCCTCACACCTGACACTATGGAGTCCATTCTTCCAAGCTGTCTGTCACTCAGTCCCTCTTTCTCCACTTCTCCTCTCATCTTCAGTGAGTCCATCACTACCTTTCCAAATACGTCCATTGGAGGGGTCTGGCGGTCATGTCAGAGAGGGCTAATCACCAAAGCAGATCTCTCTCCAGCAATCTCTCTCCTCACTCTTTCTTTCTCTTCTCTCTATCTACTGCTACTCAGGACCTGACCAGCCAATCTCTGATTAAAACTCACACCACCTTATTTCAAAGAGAGAGGGAAAGAGGGAGGGAGAAAGAGAGGGGGGAGAAAGAAAGAAAGAGAGAGGAGATGGATTGAGAGAGGCCACAGCCTGTGAAATGGGGGCAGAGTTCCTGATGGCCATTGGCTTTGACTGCCCAGAGCCAGGCATGCCTGTTTGGGTAAGAGTCTAGAAGAGAAAAGACCCATACAACTGAAGTTGAAAAAAATATATAAAAAAATACACCACTGTGGTGTTATATTTTTCATTCAAATCTCATTCACATTGTCTGAATTAGACAGACCT
The DNA here is from genome assembly GCF_045679555.1 of Salvelinus alpinus. NCBI lineage: Eukaryota > Metazoa > Chordata > Actinopteri > Salmoniformes > Salmonidae > Salvelinus > Salvelinus alpinus. The sequence goes on along the minus strand of NC_092089.1, from coordinate 39,254,652 downwards.
CTCTCTTTTTTGTCAAGATAGATCCTAGTGTAAGAGAGGTAAGCAAGGGCAACCAACAGCTTTACATTATACCAAGTTCTTGCAACACACAAAGCTAGGAAATTGAAAATGTAAAACTCAGACCAGCTTGTATATCATTATACTCTCGGGTAAAGTATTTATTTTTAGGGCAATATTGGTAGAAATGTTACAAATATGGAGGTTCAGGACCAGTGGAAGCTCCTTGAAGGAGGAAGGGAGGACCTTCCTACTCAGTGAATTACATTTTTTTTAAATTGTGAAACATTAAAAAAGTGATAATTTTGAGATATACTGTATCTATACTAATTATATTCACGTCACCAAATAATTGATGAAAAAACAATGTTATGCAATGAAGGTCTACAATAGCCTCAACAGCACTCTCTGGGTTAGCACCATGGTGTAGCCGGAGGACATATAGTTTCCGTCCTCCTCTGGGTATATTGACTTCAATTGACTACAAAGTAATTATGACAACTTCCGGAGGACGTTCTCCAACATATCAGAGCTCTTGCAGCATGAACTGACATGTTATCTACCCAATCAAAGAATCAGAGAATGAATCTAGTAATTAAAGCATAAGCTACAGCTAGCTGGCACTGCAGTGCATAAAATGTGGTGAGTAGTTGAACAGTTTTGAGCAAATTAATTTCTTTAAAAATTAAGGAGAAGCAAGAGAGAGAGAGCGAGAGCTAGCTATATTTTGTTGTATTCTTTTCACTTTCACTTACTTAGCTAGTGAATGCAGCTAGCTAGTTTAGCATACTCAAACACCCGGCTCAAACAGAGAGGGATGCTATGTTAGCTAGCTGGCTATGTCTGTCCAACAATGGAACTCTTCCAAGTCAAGGTAAGCTTTTGGGTGTATTAATTTATTGCCACCAGGGGCCGCCGGTGTAATTGCTAAACTACTTTCTGTACACTGTACTGCATGAATCTACCGGGTTTACTAACGCGTTAGTTCTATCTATGTTGACTTTGATGATAGCTAATATGACGTCAATATGGCGTGGGGGGGTATCAAGGAATATGATGCAAACCATTCACTTGATAGAACCCACAATCTATCTGCACCCCACCCTACCATCCCTACCCTGATTGGAGTAAACTAACAGACAGCATTACTTCTACTGCTACTGCTCACATGTACGGTACATGTAGTTAAATAATTATACATATGTTCTTCATTTCCTCTTTCTGCAAGTGCTGGATTTTCAACCAACCGACCATTCATTCTGATCTTAGAGAGGTGGAGGGGGGAGAGGAGGAAAGAGTATGAAGTTTGACAGGGGGATGACTACGCTGCAGACCTCTGCTCATGAAAAGACCCCAGGCTTCCGTCAGATTGGTGATTTTATACCCATCTGAACGATGTCCTGATCCAGACAGGTTGGAATGGCGCCAGGAAGGAGGGGGTAGAGGAGAGAGAGGCACAGATGAACAGATGGAATGAGAGAACAAAACGTTTTGGGGAGAAATAGGGGACAAAAAATGGGGAGAATTGTTGATAAAAATGAGGAATACAGTGGATAAAATGAATGGGACAGAGTAGAGAACAAGCAAAGACAAAGAGAGCGGGTAATTGAGAGTGAGAGATTGAGTAAAAGAGAGTGAACGAAAGAGAAACAGAAAGAGAGAGAGAGACCAAGAGAGAAAACGACAGGAAGAGAAAAGGAGAGAGCGTGAGGTAGAGAGTAACGGTAGAGAGTAACGGTAGGGAGATATGGTACTTTGAAGAGATCAGAGGGCATGAGGCTACCCCGTCTCCCTGGCACACACACACAGAGGGAGAGAGAGCTCTGCCAGTATCACCCACTTCAAAGCTCTGTCTTTGTGCAACCACAACGAGACCCCCTTCTCCTCCGGAAGAGTCTGGGAGACACACACATGCATGTATGCACGCACGCACGCACGCACGCACGCACGCACGCACGCACGCACGCACGCACGCACGCACGCACGCACGCACGCACGCACGCACGCACGCACGCACACACACACACACACACACACACACACACACACACACACACACACACACACACACACACACACACACACACACACACACACGCACACACGCACACGCACAGAGCTTAATCTTCTGCACTGTATGTTTGGTAAAGCAAGGGGGCGCTAGAAAGCTGTTTGAACATAACTCCACCTTGTCATTGAAAGACGTGGGCGAAAAGACGGAGGAAAGGAGAGAGGTTAGGAGGGAGGAAAGGAGGAAGGTTAGGAGGGAGGGAATGAAAGCCAATAAACACAGACAGTCCCCAAGATGAGTGTTCGAGTGACAAGCTGAGGGAAATAGTATTGCAGCAGTTTAGACATCTGGTAATGTGCCTCAGTAGATCCATATACAATATACAAACAATATAAAAACTCCAGACAGGCAGTCTAATGAGAGAAAGGCAGGAGATAAACTGAATTAAATAAAAGACATTGATGAAAGTGTCAAGGTACTGTACTGTAGATAACATGGACAAGACAGACAACAGACCAGTGGAGGCTGCTGTCACATGAAATCACGTTTGATACCTTAATCCATTCCACCCATTACAATGATCCAGCTTCCCTTCACTTGCCTGCACTGCAAAATACATGTCAAATCTCCTTTGTACTGAGTGAGTTGGTGGAGGTGTTTACTATCGCCCAGCCAGAGTGAAGGAAGATTTAGAAGTCAAACTGAAATCCAGGGTGGATGGGATCAATGTGAGCAGCTGGGGAGGGGTTGTGTTTTGAAGGACCCTGTTCTGTCCCTCATGCCCCATTTCCAGCAGAGCCAGTGTCCAGATGCATGGAGCTGATAGGCCGTATCAATCACAACCCAAACTGGCTCCACGGCACAGCTATCACAGCAATCGATTGTCAGTCACAGGCTGGATGAACGGCGTAGACTCTGAGCCAACAGGTTGACCGGGTGGTGTGTGTGTGATGGTGGGGGGGAAGAGAGAAGAGGAGAAGCAGATATTTCGCATGACAGCCTAGTTTGACCACTCACATTCAAGTATCTATATTACTAAATCTCTCTATCTTAACACATTTGATGGCTACACCGTTGTGTACAACAGTATATCCAGTATGAACCTAGCTCACCCATTATACTGCATATCAGACCTACAGTCTGTCCACTCAAATACACTGGTGAACACAATGACACAGTGGATGGATTTATGCTGCTTCTTTAACCCTGCATGTGAGGTCCCACCATACCTAAGCTGCTACCACCACCATCCTTCCCTCTATCCCTCGATTGACTCTCTCCAAAATGGCATCTGTCTGTGTGAGGAGCTCTGTGTTGATCAGGCTGGTGTAATGACAGCCTAAGCCGTCCGCTGGAAGGTCTCACACATTAAGGAGCTGGCCAATCAGCTTTAGGTAATCTCAGCTCTACTTCCTGGAGAACGCTGGCTGTGCTGAGCAGGCTTGGAGAGAGACAGGCGGTTTGGGCAGCTGGGGATATGTGTGTGTGTGAGTGCTTTTATGTGGACGGTCTATATGTTTATGTGTGTGGGGTGTATAATTCTGAATTGATCATATTTACAGTAAATGGAGAGTAATAAAAACATGTATTTGTAAGTTGTGTTAATCATTTTGACCATAGCTACTAGTTTGTGAAATGTGTTACAGCTAGTCTCAGATCACCTGTGTCACATAGTGTTGTGTTGTCTCACGGAAAGAGAAACGTCAGTGACAGTCCCATACCCACAGAGTCACAGTAATCCCCTGCAGCAAAGTTGGGAGTAAGCTGACGGCATGGAAAAAGATAAACAAGGATTGTCATTTTTCACCCCGTAATGGAAAATTGCACAGCACTTTCTCTCCACAGCATTTATCTCTAATAGAGTTTAAAAAAATCCATACACTCTAATTTACCGCAATCATTTCTACATACAAAATACACTTTATAACTCTTTGCACTTTGTTTTCTTTCTTCCAATTTAGTTAGCTATTTCCTTCTTACTTTAGGGAAGATATCAAAAGCAGAAATAGTTTGAGCAACAAGGCCTGAATCCACAATATCAAAACAATCTGAATTGGCTATTTTTCCCAAACCACAAACCAATACTTTTATTTAAATTGACTCCTATCGTTTAACAAAATACAGACATTTTCTCAATAATAAAAAACTGCAAAGTCTCCCAAACGTTAGTTAAAGTTAAAGTTAACAAAAAATAAAGTGACAGTCAGACTGAAACATTCTGAAAGCAAAAAGAAAACTTTTGCTTCCCTTCCCTCGTAGAGCAGAGGATAGATTGAGGACGTCAGTGACGAATGTCTTGCATTAACTTTGTTGTTTATTTCCCCCCGTAAGCAGTGAAATAACCCTATTAAATCAAGTAGTCACTCGACCATTAATCTCAATGCAGCTGACTAGTCCCTCAAAGCTAAATGGGGTTTAGAATTTGCATGAGGCGAGTTTACCCACAAAGCCTTGCCTAAGAGGATTGCAGTTCAGACAGAGAGCTTATTGTCACACTTGTTCATAGACATGGATTAACGGTAGTAGACCACAAAAGGACTGCACTAACTTCATGGCAAGTCGCACAAGTTCCCCCTCACTGCATTGCTAGTGAAGAGAGCTCTCTTTCAGGGGCAAAAATACAGCAAATTACAATGCAGCAGTTACTTCTGTGACATCTATGAATTAATAGCTACTCTGTACTCTTCATTTCCTTTCATTTCACATGAGTACTTACTGCATGGTTATTTGCCTTTTTGACTTCAGTTTCAATATCAGGTGTTTATGGATGCCAGGAAGGCCTGAAAATACAGCATTTTGGGTAACTCAGATTGTTCTGGCATTTCTCACGTAGAAACGTCATTGGGAGGAACGATGTTGAATATGCTTTTATAAGAATATTTTGAAGATAAATACACAACGCAGAGACAGAGGACGAGAAGTCAATAGAGTAGTAACGATCAATGGAAATAATGTTTTTTTTCTGTAATAGGGAATTATCAATGGAAATAGTTGGTTTTCAGTTCAACATCTGTTAGGAATGTCAGTCTTGAACTTATAGCTACGTGTGGCACGTTCTCGTTGGTCCAACCTGAAATAGGATACTTGTTATTTGGCCATTGGCTCAGTTTTAATGCAAGGAATTCTAATTGGTCAACCACAGGCTAGGGCTGGGTTATAAACTACATCCTGTTCCTTTGCTCTGTGGAGAGAATCACAGGAGAGAGTCTCAGGAGAGCATCACTGAGGACAGGAGAGAATGACCATCTACTTCCAATCATGATTTGTCCTTTTTGAATAAACCTATTTTCCTCCCCCTGATTTGCTTTGGGGTCTGTGTTATTGAAGAGTAAACATCAACAGCTAACACTTTTTACATTTGTATCACAAACCATTTTGGAGAAAATCATGATGAAGTGGCCATTTTAGGCCCTTTTTAGCCCTATACATACCTCTTGTCAGCAGCCTGATCACTACAAATAGACTTCGATTTAAAGTGGTTGAAAAGGTCGTGAGAATGTCGATATATGCCTTCCTCAGCACTCACAGAAAAAAGCCAACGTGGATGCTCGAGCCGGAGAGTACTGCTTAGACCACTGCACCGCCCCAGTTCACAATGCTCTAGCAAGCCGTGAGAATAGTTGATGGTAGTTGATGGAAACACCAAGCGCCCTCCCTAAACCATAGCCTTAACCTTAATCACTCGGAATGAATGCTTAACCTGTTAATCTTTCAGCTGTTTCTGTTTTAACCCTGTAACCACACAGAATTAACCCTGTAACCACGCAGAATGAATATGTCAAAATAGACGTTCATCCATAATACGGTAGATTCCGAAAGGAAAATGTGAGATCTTGTTGCTTGTAAGACCCTATGATCTGTGACCGCAAATGATACAGACAATATCTTGGTGTCATTATACTCCTTATACAGTGACTTCGGAAAGTTTTTACACCCCTTTTCTACATTTTGTTGTGTTACAGCCTGAATTACATATAACATTGATTACATTTAGATTGTGTCACTGGCTTACATATAATACCCCATAATGTCAAAGTGGAATTATGTTTCTAGAAATGTTTACAAATTAATTAAAAATGAAAACCTGAAAATTGAGTCAAGTGTTCAACCCCTTTGTTATGGCAGACCTAAATAAGTTCAGGAGTAAAAATGTGCTTAACAAGTCACATAAGTGTAATTTTGAATGACTCCTTCTCTGTAGCCCACCCATATAATTATCTGTAAGGTCCCTCCACAAAGACCAGAGAGGTTTTCCAAAGCCTTGCAAAGACAGGCACCTATTGGTAGATGGGTAAAAGAAAATACATTAAATATCCCTTTGATCATGAAGTTATTAATTACACTTTGGATGGTGTATCAATACACCAACTCACTACAAAGATACATCTGTCCTTCCTAACTCCTAGCTCAGGGGTTTCACCATGAGGCCAATGGTGACTTTAAAACAGTTAGAGTTTAATAGCTGTTTAGTAATTGTAGTTACTCCACAATATTAACCTAAATGACAGAGTGAAAAGGAAGCCTGTACATAAAATAAATATTCCAAAACATGCAGACTGTTTGCAATATGGCCTAGGAAGCTGAGCAGGGGGCCTCCCCTGGGGACGTGGGCGGTCAGGACGGTTACGGTGGAAAGCCAGAATCATGGCTAGGTCGAGGACACACTGAAAAGGAGTGAGATGGAGTGAGGAATGCACCAGGGAGTTCTGTGCGTATTCGGCCCAGGCTAGATAACGACTCCACTCGTGTGGTTGGTGGGTGCAGTGTTGGCGAAGGTACTTCCCTATTTCCTGATTCAGGCGTTCCGTCTGCCCATTGGTTTGGGGATGGTACCCGGAGGATAGGCTGATGGAGACCCCTTCTCGGTCGCAGAAGGCTTGCCACACCCTGGAGACGAACTGGGGTCCCCGATCCGAAACGATGTCTTCCGGGATCCCATACAGACAAAACACCTGTTTGAACATGCACTCGGCCATTTCCATGGCATTAGGTAGATGCAGAAGGGGGATGACTCGGCACATCTTGGAGAACCGGTCCACTACCACTAAAACAGTAGTGAAGCCTGAAGAGTCTGGCAGATCAGTGAGGAAATCCATGGCGATGTGGGACCATGGTCTACGTGGTGTAGGTAAAGGCTTGAGCTTACCGGTAGGTAGCTGGCGAGTGCTCTTTGCCCATGCACAGACGGGACAGGAAAGAACGTAATCTCGGATGTCTGTTGTTAGGGATGACCACCAGAACTTATGTGTCAGTAGCGCCGTGGTCCAGGTGATCCCGGGATGGCCAGAACTCAGCGAGGTATGGCACCACTGCATTAGTTGGGGTCTGACTGACGCCGGAAAGTAGGTCTTGCCTGCAGGGGTGTCGGGAGATGCTGGGTCGTGGTGTAGGGCCTCTTGGACAGCTGATTGGATTTCCCACTGTATGGGCCCCACGACACAAGACAGGCCTCTGGGCTCTGGAGCTGGGTTAGAGGAAGGGGAGTCAAATAGATAAGGAATCAGCCTTCACATTTTTCTTGCCAGGCAGATAGTGGATGGTGAATTGGAACCGGGTGAAGAAGAGTGCCCAGCGAGCTTGTCTGGGGTTGAGCCTCTTAGCACTTCAAATTGCAGTGGTCGGTAAGGACACGGAATGGGTGATGAGCTCACTCTATCTAGTGGCGCCACTCTTCGATAGTCAGCATAATGGCGAGGGGCTCTTGGTTCCCAACATCATAGTTCCTCTCAGCGGGTGACAGTTTCTTGGAAAAGAAGCCACATGGGTGTAATTTAGGAGGTGTCCCTAACCGCTGAGAGAGAACCACTCCTACGCCAACCTCAGATGCATCAACCTCCAGAACAAAAGGAAGGGTAGGATCTGGCTGCCTAAGGATGGGTGCAGAGGTGAAGAGGTGTTTCAAGGTCTCAAATACAGTAGGGTGGTGTCGGTCCATTGGAAGGTACGGGTTTTATGACTGGTGAGAGCTGAGAGAGGAGAGGTTGTGCTGCTGCAGTTTCGGATGAACTGGCAGTAGTAGTTGGAAAATCCTAGGAAATGTTGTAGTTCCTTTACAGTGGTAGGTTTGGGCCAATTAAGCACGGCCGTGACTTTGCCTTGGTCCATGTTGACCCCTCCTGGTGTCAACGTGAAACCTAGGAAGGTTACAGTAGTAACGTGAAAGGCGCTCTTCTCAGCCTTGACATAAAGATGGTGGTCCTGTAGCCGTTGGAATACCTGTTACACATGCTGTGCGTGTTCTGCAATGGAGTGAGAGTAGATAAAGATATTGTCAATGTACACGATGAGGAACTGGTTGATCATGTCCTGGAAAACTTCCTTCATGAAGGACTGGAAGACTGCGGGAGCATTGGTGAGACCGTAGTGCATAACCAGGTATTGGTAGTGACCCCTAGCGGTGATGAACTCCATCTTCCACTCATCCCCCACTTCGGATACGGACCAGATTGTAAGCACTACGTAGGTCGAGTTTGGAGTAGATGATAGCCTGTCCAACTTGTTCTAGTGCGGCCGGAATCAGAGGAAGAGGGAAGTGATTCTTGATGGTAAGGTCATTGAGGGGTCGGTAATCTATGCAGGGACGGAGACTACCATCCTTTTTTTCACAAAATAGAAACTGGATGCAGCCGGAGACGTGGATGGACGGATGAATCCCATGTAGAGAGCCTCTTCTATATAGGTGTCCATAGCCTCATTCTCTGGAATGGACAAGGGGTAGAGCCGACCCTTAGGGGGCGATGCCCCAGGAAGGAGGTCAATCGCGCAGTCCTCCGGGCGATGAGGGGCAGAAGGGATGCCTTTTTCTTGCTGAAGACACTCTGGAACTGGGCATATACAGGTGGGATGTGGGTTGGAATGGCAGACTCAGATCCTTCTATAGAGGTGGCTCGACAGGGTAGATTGAAGCAGTTCTTAAAACAGGTGGGAGAACATGACAGCAGTTCCCCTTGCCGCCAGGAGATGGCAGGGTTGTGAGGGCTTAGCCAAGGGTGACCGAGGATGAGGGGTTCTTTAGGCGAAGACAACACCATTAACTGAATGACCTCAGAGTGAAGGAGGCCAATCTGAAGGGTGATACTTTCAGTCATGCGAGTCACAAGACCAGGTCCGAGAGGTTGTCTGTCCAGCGCATTAATCCTAAGGGGAGGATTAATAGGGATTAGTTTGACTCTTAACTGTTGTGCCAATTGTTCGTCAATGAAATTACCTGCGGCCCCTGGGTCCACTAGTCCCTCCACAATCTGAGTGACCCCATTAGCAGAAAGAAGAGCCGGGACACCAAACTGCCTTTTGGAAATATTCGAAAACATAGAGGTGCTTACCCGGGCAAAAGTGGAGGGGTTGTGGTCACCTCTTTGTGTGTGTGTGTGGGGGGGGGGGGCAAATCGGAGAGCTATTGAGTAGGAGGTTACTCTCCACAATAAAGGAACAGGTTCACATAACCTCCAATGTCTCGCGGCAGGCGTGAAAGGGGTGTGGCCGAGTTGCATGGGTTCGGGGCTCTTAGACTCTGGTGGACGAGAGAAGGGCGTGGAAGACTCGCAGGCCATGGGCGACGATGTCTGCGGTCCACCAGTAGATTGCCAATGGATATGGACATCCGGATGTATTGGTTTAGGTCTGTTAAATCTCCTCTGCATGCCAGTTTGGTCTGTAACTACCGATTAAGACCCCTCCAGTAGACTGAGGTAAGCTGATTTACTGATTTATTGCCGGCAGCCATGGTGTGGAACTCCAGGGCATACTCAGTGGTGGAGCGATGGCCCTGTCGAAGCTCACATAAAAATGTCCCCGGCGTGACGACCTGAAACTGAATGGTCCAACTCCTCCTTGAAGAAGGCGTGGAAACGTGATTCAGTGGACAGATCAGAACTTTGAGCGGACCACAGGGCTGTGACCCAATCCAGAGCTTTGCCTGTGAGTAGGGAGATGACGAAGGCAGAAGGTCATACACAGGGGGTCCAAAAAGGCAACAGTACAGGAAGGAAAAAGACTAGTAACATCGTCCGGGAGAGCAGGCAATAGATTGATAACAGGAAATCCAATAGGCTAAAGTACAGGCAGGGAATAGGTAAAAGGCATCATTAGTGAGGCAGGCAAAAACTATCATACACTGGAGGAACAAATTACAGGAAACACAGCACTCCAAATAGAAGTGTGTCACAAAACAAACAATACCTCACAATGATGGAGGTGCAAAGAACTGAACTAAATAGTGTGTGATAATGACATACAAGTGTGTGAACAGGTGATCAGAATTCAGGGGATTGGGATCTGGAGAATGAGCTGCGTTCAGGGGATCTACGTGTTTGAGAGTGTGAGTTGGAAGCAGACGTTACAACATGTTCCTTAGCAATCTACACACAATACCTCATAATGACAAAGTGAAAACAGGTTTATAGGATTGTTTGCAAATGTATATAAAAAAAATGAAATACCTTATTTACATGAGAATTCATATTGCTATCAGTTTCGAAATTGAGCTGGTGCATCCTGTTTACTTGACTGGAGCACACCTGTGGTAAATTCAATTGATTGGACATGATTTAGAAAGGCACACACCTGTCTATATAAGGTCCCACAGTTGACAGCGCATGTCAAAGCAAAAACCAAGCCATGAGGTCGAAATAATTGTCAATAGAGGTTTGAGACAGGATTGTGTCGGGAAGGATCTAGGGAAGGGTACCAAGAACACAGTGGCCTCCATCATTCAAAAATGGAAGAAGTAAGGAACCACCAAGACCCTTCCTAGGGCTGGCTGCCCAGCCAAACTGAGTAATCGGGGGAGAAGGGTCTTGGTCAGGGAGGTGACCAAGAACCCGATTGTCACTCTGACAGAGCACTAGAGTTCCTCTGTGGAGATTGGAGAACCTTCCAGAAGGACAACCATCTCTGCAGCACTCCACCAATCAGGCCTTTATGGTAGAGTGGCCAGACGGAAGCCACTCCTCAGTAAAAGGCATATGACAGCCCGCTTGGAGTTTCCCAAATGGCACCTATGGGACTCTTAGACCATGACAAACAAGGTTCTCTGGTCTGATGAAACCAAGATTCAACTCTTTGGCCTGAATGCCAAGCGTCACGTTTGGAGGAAACCTGGCACCATCCCTACGGTGAAGCATGGTGGTGGCAGCATCATGCCGTGTGGATGTTTTTCAGAGGCAGGGACTGTGAGACTAGTCAGGATTGAAGGAAAGATGAACGGAGCAAAGTACAGATCCTTGATGAAAACCTGCTCCAGAACACTCAAGACCTCAGACTGGGGCAAAGGTTCACCTTCCAAAAGGACAATGACCCTAAGCACACAGCCAACACAGGAGTAGCTTCTGAACAAGTTTGTGAATGTCCTTGTGTGGCCCAACCAGAGCCCGGACTTGAACCCAATCAAACATCTCTGGAGAGATCTGAAAATAGCGGGGCAGCGACGCTCCCCATCCAACCTGACAGTGCTTGAGAGGATCTGCAGAGAAGAATGGGAGAAACTCCCCAAATACAGGTGTGCCAAACTTGTAGTGTCATACCCAAGAAGACTCCAGGCTGTAATCACTGCCAAAGGTGTTTAACAAAGTACTGAGTAAAGGGTCTCAATACTTATGTGTGATATTTCAGAAGAAATGTAAAAATTGGATAAAGTCTGAATACTCTCCGAATGCACTATTTGAATTTTTTTAACCATAGAATCACAATTCATATTAGATAGGATCTCTGCGGGCCTAGTAAAGATTTGTCGTATCATTTTTAACTCTTAACAATACCTTTTAACCCTTTTAACATTGTCCAAAAATGAACAAAAGTGGCACTGACCGAATGATAAAGACAGTGAATATGCACACTCACCTGAGATATGGCCGATGTTCTCCACTGGTGCCAATAAGATAGGCTACTTACTGTTCGCTCAATTATGTTGAGAATTTTGATAACTAAAAGACAGATTGGAGTCTTTTCATTGTCATCTCTTTATAATAGACATTTGCTTTCCAAACTGTTTCCGTGATTGCATTTTTGATATTGTGATATGCCTAGCTAGGGTTTCTCTGCTTTTCACAAACTGTCACAACGGAACAATCATCTATTTGGTATTTGCCACGCGCGCTGCCCAAATTGTGGGCCCTTCTGACTGTAGGCTATGACATTTAAAGCAAATGTTGTTTTAAGAAGCTAATGATCTTCTGTGGCCAATCATGTTTTATGGTGTAGTAGCCTATTTTTAATTATTTATTTTATTTCTGTATAGACAGGAGTAAGCTAATTAGGCTATATAATTTTGGCAATTTAATTCAATATACTTTAGGGAAAGCTTCCCCTAGCCTTATGGATGCTTTTAATGCGGCATGAACACAACCAGTCATGATGTGTTTGACAATCAGATGAAAAATAATTTAACCCTCCTGCTGTGTTGTGGTCGAATTGGACCGACTTACAAGTTTTCTCTCTGAAAAATGTAGTTCATATAATCTGATTGTCATAAGGTTCAATGACTTATTCCACACAGGGCATCTGAACGCACAAAATACATTTTGATGATTTTCATAAAGTTTTGGGTGTTTTATTTCACTTTTGTACACCTGTGGTGTTCCTGGTCAAAAATGGCCGGTCATTAGAAATGAATGGATGAGGCTACATGCCCATTCATCAACATGCATGTGTGTTTGAGCACACACACACACCTTATTCCCCTTCTTGGCTTCCTTGGCAACCCCCACGGGAACCTTTCCCCAATACAATCTTTCCCCCATGGGAACCACACCTGTTGGCATTCTCACAAACAAACACACAAATTCTCACAAACAATCACAAACAAACTTTTCTCGCAGCTCTGGTATATAAAGCTTTTTTGAGGCCTTGCTCACAATTCATTCTGTGGCAGCACAATAACCAAATGATTTACTGTATGTGAGGCTCTTGATCATATCTTTGATCATGACACTGGTGTGGTGGAGAGAGTCCTTGTTAAACTTTGACACAAAGTAGTTTGTGATAAATCGCACAATGTGTTTCATCTGAGTATTTATTATAGTCTTAATAATCCATACATTATTCTTTTTTTCACTTAAAAACGAGTTGTATGAGCTCAGGTCAATGAGGCCTACAGGCCATAAATAGCAAATAGAAGTTCAAAACTTTCACAAGAACTTAAGTTGATAAAAATACCTAACACAACATTAGGTGATAATATATGTATTATTATGGATTTATAATCAGCAATAACGGGGAGGTCATTTTGGAGCGGGAACACAGAACGAATGAACATGAAAGGACAGGAGGGTTAAAAGATAAGCTCCTGTAGGCTGCCGATGCACGTTCATCCACTCAGAAAATAATTCCAGCATCCAAACCCCAACAGTGCACTGTTCACCTGCATTTTGATGAATGGAAAGCGACATCTGTTACGAAACGCCTATAAGAATTGTAATGACATTCGGCGATTGTCATTAGGCCTATACTTGTAGCGTGAATTGACGCATTCACTTTTGTCCACTTGCGCCTCGGTCTCGACTACTCATCTCGGCCTTGTCCATGCGTGTCTCGGCCACTCATCTCGGCCTTGTCCGTGTGTCTCGGCCACTCATCTCCGCCTTGTCCATGCGTGTCTCGGCCACTCATCTCCGCCTTGTCCATGCGTGTCTCAGCCACTCATCTCCGCCTTGTCCATGCGTGTCTCGGCCACTCGTCTCCGCCTTGTCCATGCGTGTCTCGGCCACTCATCTCAGCCTTGTCCATGCGTGTCTCGGCCACTCGTCTCCGCCTTGTCCATGCGTGTCTCGGCCACTCATCTCAGCCTTGTCCATGCGTGTCTCGGCCACTCGTCTCCGCCTTGTCCGTGTGTCTCGGCCACTCATCTCGGCCGTGTCTATGCGTGTCTCAGCCACTCATCTCGGCCGTGTCTATGCGTGTCTCAGCCACTCATCTCCGCCTTGTCCGTGTGTCTCGGCCACTCATCTCGGCCGTGTCCATGCGTGTCTCAGCCACTCATCTCGGCCGTGTCTATGCGTGTCTCAGCCACTCATCTCCGCCTTGTCCGTGTGTCTCGGCCACTCATCTCAGCCTTGTCTATGCGTGTCTCAGCCACTCATCTCCGCCTTGTCCGTGTGTCTCGGCCACTCGTCTCCGCCATGTCCGTGTGTCTCGGCCACTCATCTCGGCCTTGTCCATGCGTGTCTCGGCCACTCATCTCGGCCTTGTCCGTGTGTCTCGGCCACTCATCTCCGCCTTGTCCATGCGTGTCTCGGCCACTCATCTCCGCCTTGTCCATGCGTGTCTCGGCCACTCATCTCCGCCTTGTCCATGCGTGTCTCGGCCACTCGTCTCCGCCTTGTCCATGCGTGTCTCGGCCACTCATCTCAGCCTTGTCCATGCGTGTCTTGGCCACTCGTCTCCGCCTTGTCCATGCGTGTCTCGGCCACTCATCTCAGCCTTGTCCATGCGTGTCTCGGCCACTCGTCTCCGCCTTGTCCGTGTGTCTCGGCCACTCATCTCGGCCGTGTCTATGCGTGTCTCAGCCACTCATCTCGGCCATGTCTATGCGTGTCTCAGCCACTCATCTCCGCCTTGTCCGTGTGTCTCGGCCACTCATCTCAGCCTTGTCTATGCGTGTCTCAGCCACTCATCTCCGCCTTGTCCGTGTGTCTCGGCCACTCGTCTCCGCCTTGTCCGTGTGTCTCGGCCACTCGTCTCCGCCTTGTCCGTGTGTCTCGGCCACTCATCTCAGCCTTGTCTATGCATGTCTCAGCCACTCATCTCCGCCTTGGCAAAATGTAAGTGTTCTCATCGAACAACAACACAGTTCGGAGCATATACCACACGGTTTCAAGTCAATTTGCTGATTTTTTACGAGGCTGACATGCAGTAATGTTAAACAATGGTGTAATAGTCTATAGTTTTTTGACATATTGTGTTAATTGTGATAGGCTCACGATTTACCATTACAGCGTACCCCTACTATTTATTTTGCTGGGCCGTAGTACCGGACCGTACCAGCTTACTTTCACCCCTGAGTATAATTGTTTAAAGCAATATGACAATTATACTTTTTTTCAATTCAAGGGTACTTTTGAGATTGAATAAATTAACGTGAAATGTTTATTTCAGAACCTATACATACTCCATATTTTAGAGTACAGGTGGTATGTATAATTCTAAAAAGGGCCTAAAATTGCCACTTAAATCATCATTTTCTCTTTACAAATGTAAAAAGCATATCAATCTTCCTTCCTTCCAATGAAGTTTCTATGTGGGAATTGCCAGAACAGAGATACCAAAAATATTTACGGGCCTTCCTGGCATGGAATTGCCCGCATTACGTGTAAGAAATGTTTTTCTGGTAAAATGTTTTGCTTGAAAACTGTTTCATTGGTCATCTTCCTGTCTGAGGGTGTCATTAAGTAATATTTTCCCACCTGTCTGAACATAAGGGTTCTCTATTAATGGTAATATTCAAATTACGTAATAACTCCCCACTTCAGAGTACTTATACCAATCTGAGTGGTAAGACCTTTCATAAGTGACTATTTTATTTAAAAAATATATTAAAAAATCTTGTCTCATCTTTGCAATGTCACGTTGTTGCTGGATCCCTGTTCTGTGTTGTCAACTTAGCTTTTTAAATAATTTGAATAAGCCTCTTTCAGTATGAGCCTGTCTGCAGTGTTTCATTATAGTGAGGAAAGCAGCTTTGGATGCTAAATTTAACATGGATCTGCTGCATTAATTCTTTCATATTTATCAGAAGAAAAAAGTGCTTGAAATGTGGCTTCATCCGTGTTCGAAATTCAGCAAGAAAGCTGTGTGAACACATACGTTATAAACAGCTTTGACACCTCATTTGATCCCTGAAACTCCCATACTTCAGATTATGATTATCAATATTTTTATGGTATTGAAATACACATTTCTCCTGCAGCACAGCTCAGAAATGCCTTAATTTTGTGGAAAATAGTTCAATATATTGTCAACTCCATTTCTGTATATTAAAAAAGACTATTGGCATTGTGAACTATAGAACACTGGAGAATAAATTCAAGATGACAGTGAATATTTGAGAATCAACACTAAACTAAATAAAAGCTGGATTAGGAACATTCAACAAGTTGCAAAAACATATCAAAGTAACACATTGTTCCCTTGAATAAGCAAAGAGACTGTCAGTGATGTACTATTCAGACAAGGATGAGCACAAGAGATACATAAAATCACATTGGCAGCTGCACAGTTCCTCCTCTCTTATCTCCACTGACTAGACTAGACTCGTTTTGACTCGTTTTGACTGAATAAGGAAGCGTGTGTGAAAACAGTGAAGCTAGCTATGTCACCCACCATCTAGCCTGTTGCAACAATGACTGCTAGCTAGTCACAGTCTGTCTGGTACTTTCATATCATAGTATTTCACTAGCGCTGTCTGGGACACGAAAGGTACGGACTAGAGACATGGGTTCTCACAACCTCACCCAAGGCCTAAAATACATTACTTCAATCATCTTCTTCTGACCCAAAACAGGACAACTTTACAACAATCCTTGCAATATAACCAAGCATCCCTTTCAGATTCATATGTATTTTTTCCACAACCTTGACCCTGATTTACAGCTATCTGGCTGTCTATCTCTTGGCACCGTGTGGAGCTTCAAAGATATCCTTACCTTCTGTCAGGTATAAAGACTATGGGACACATTTAGTCCAGAATGTGTGGAGGGCTCTCTTTTTACCTATGTGGCATACTTAGCATCTGAGGTATAGTTACTGTATGTTCTGTCTTGGTAATATACTGTTTGGTTAAGAGTCAGAGAGATACTGGTTTTGTTCCAATATCCACACTACTATACCAGTCAATATGAATAATCACTGTATTGGCAATGCATTTGAAGGGGTAGCTGCAAGTCAATATACATGTTGCAAACATCTTACTGATAGTCTACTCATAGTTTAAATCAAGTGTTACCTGAGGATCAGATGTGGATGAATGCTGGGACTATACTCCTGCATTAATGAAGCGCTATTAAATTGAGCGGTCACCTTCTCCCAGCCTACCCGATGATCCACTTAAAGCTAGGGGTCCGGGCCCTGCAGGCCTCTTCAGTTTTGCCTCCCTCCATCACAAATGGCCTGAGCTTACTTTATAATTGCCTATGCCAATAACATACGCAGCTGTTCAGCCTGACTGCATGTGGTGCAGAATGAAGGAACCAAGGAAGGGAGGAAAAGTTTAAAGGCATCCTGAAGTTTAGACGGAGAGGACAGTAAATACCCAAAGGCAGATATATAGGCGTCTTCTCTCTCCTCTCGCAAAATGGAAAGAATGAATATCTGAAATTATTAATGGAAAAATATGTTGGAAAATTAGGAAGGACTGTGATGTAATGTTCCTCCATTTTGTGAGAAGGACTGTGTCTACATTTGAAATGGCACCCATTTGGGGGACTATAACGGAAATGGGGTGCAATTGGGTATGAAACCTGTGTACTCCTTTGGTTGAGGGTAGCCCATATGGAGGGAAATGCACATGTACAAGATCTGTAAAATAAAAGAAATAGGAAAAACACATGTGAGCAGAGTTGCTGTTTGATAGAGGGAATCTGCCTCCTTACTGAAGGCTTGGGCACTGATCCCAGGCCAGTAGAAAACCCCGCTGAGCTGTGTCCCAGTAGGGGACCTCAGATCTGTTAAGTTAGAGGCCTACGGGTGGGTTGACCACAACCACATGCCAACCAAACAGGCACAGAGCTGTATGAGGAAGAATGGGCTGAGAAAGACACCTCTAGGTGTGTGTGTATGTGCCTGTGTGCGTGTGCATGTGTGTGCATGCCTGTGTGCATATGTGTGTGTCATTGTGTACAATGTTGCTCTCATCAGGGAGAAATCACTCAAATATAGTAAAAAATTAAAATTGTCTCTCCTCAGGGAGAAATCACTCAAATATAGTAAATGGACGTGAACAGATGCCTTGGATGTGTACACATGAAAAAACATGAAAAATGAGGAGCCGGTAGAGGACAGTGAGAATGTATCAGCTAAACTCACCGAAATAGTTGCATGTACACCAAACAACCAAAGATAAAACGTCTCAGATTATCAGTGACATTTACATGTCAGAAATGATAAGGGAGTATTGCATCAGTGTTGGCAAATTGTAATTTAAATCAACCACTTTCAAAAGATTTGGAACATGTGCTTTGCCAATGGCACAACACACAAAGCTTTTGACCAGGATGAAGAAATATGGTCCTACTTGTGACAAATTACATTTACTGTGGATGTGTAGTCTAGCCTATGCAAAACATATATCTTTTAAAAATCTGAATCACTCCGACAAACACCTTCTGTGATTTGAGGGGGAGCATCACAGAATAGCTCTCTTTGTGGGAATACGTGTTATCAACAACAGTTAACGCATCAAAAAGCTGATTGTCTCTCATACAGTATGCAGCCATCCACTGCAGCAGGCAGGAGAGGCTAATAAAGCTTCTCTGTATCTATCTGTCAGCGGCGTCACCATTCACACACACACAACAATAACACATTCATCATCTCACTCTCAATGCAGCCAGAGCAAAGGGAGGTACCTCTAGCAACACAAGAAAGAGGAATAGGCAACAGGGGTTAATACAGGGTTCATTTAGTATGGTGTAGCAGCCTACAGTGCCTTCAAAAAATATTCACACCCCTTGACTTTTTACACATTTTGATGTGTTGCAGCCTGCATTTAAAACCAATTAAACGTGTGTTTTTTGTCACTGGCCTGTGTTTTTTCGAAATGTGTACAAATGAATTAAAAATAAAACATTTAAATGTCTTAAGTCAATAAGTATTCAACTGCTTTGTTATGGTAAGCCTAAATAAGTTCAGGAGTAAACATATGCTTAACAAGTCACATAATAAGTTCATAATAAGTTGCACTCTGTGTGCAATAAGTGTTTAACATGATTTTTGAATGACTACCTCATCTCTGTACGCCACACATGTAATTATATGTAAGGTCCCTCAGTCAAGCAGTGAATTTCAAACACAGATTCAACCACAAAGACCAGGGAGGTTTCCAATGCCTCACAAGGAAGGGTGCCTATTGGTAGCTTGATAAAAAAAACATAAAACAGACACTGAATATCCTTTTGAGCATGGTGAAGTTATTCATTACACTTTGGATGGTGTATCAATACACCCAGTCACTACAAAGATACATGCGTCCTTCCTAACTCATTTGCCGGAGAGGAAAGAAGCCGCTCAGGGATTTCACCATGAGGCCAATGGTGACTTTAAAACAGTTACTGAGTTTAATGGCTGTGATAGGAGAAAACTGAAGATGGGTCAACAACACAGTAGTTACTCCACCATAATTGACAGAGTGAAAAGAAGGAAGCTTCTACAGAATAAACTTATTGCAAAACATGCGTCCTGTTTGCAAGGGCGTCGTTAAGAGGGGGGGGAAACATAAATTATTCATGGGGCCCTAGCCTGATAGGGGCCCCTAAATGTTAAGAAAATTATTTGTTTATCATTTAAACGTTGTTAGACAAACAAATCTGTGATGAAAATTAAACCGTATAACCATAATCAGATCCAGCATCTCTACCCAACCATCCTGTTTGTACCCCCCACCCTCCCATAATGCACATGGTTTGGTCCATTCTCCACGAGGAGTAAAAAAAAATACAACTGATCTGACAGATGCACCGGCATGTAGACTAAGCATTCACGAGAGATAACCACTAAAAATTTCATTTTTGAGGGGGGCCTTGTAACGGTTTTCTTCGTCCACCTCTGACGAGGAGTAAGAAATGTCGGACCAATGCACAGCGTGGTATGTGTCCATAATATATTTTAATGATACAAACGAACACAGAAACAAAACAATAAACAATACGTGAAAATACAAACCGAAACAGTTCCGTGTGGGACAAACACTGACACGGAAAATAACCACCCACGAAACCCAGGTGGAAAAAGGCTACCTAAGTATGGTTCTCAATCAGAGACAACTAACGACACCTGCCTCTGATTGAGAATCATACCAGGCCAAACGAAAAAACAAACATAGAAAAACAAACATAGATAACCCACCCAACTCACGCCCTGACCACACTAAAACAAAGAAATAACAAAATAACTAGGGTCAGAACGTGACAGGCCTGCCGATCTGAGTAGCCTAGCTAGCCAATATAGCTGGCTTGATAGCTTGCTAGCTACAGGTAGCTGCCTACTGTCGTGTCTCTGGCTATCATTAAATGTGAAGACTGTTATTTTATCAAATCAAATCTCTGTAATTGTTATTATGTGATTAAACTAATCATGTCAATTTAATTAACTAGGAAGTCGGGGTCCACGGAAAATCTTCAGATTACAAAGTTATAATTTTCCGAATATAACTCTTCAGATACTTTAATATCTGATCAATGGGCAAAGAAAAAGGGAGTCGTGACAGTAGCGAAATGCTTGTGCTTCTAGTTACGACTATGCAGTAAAATCTAACAAGTAATCAAACAAATTCACAACAACTACCTTACACACAATGTAAAGGGATGAATAAGAATATGTACATATAAATATATGGATGAGCGATGGAGTGCTGCATAGGCAAGATGCAGTAGATGGTGTAGAATACAGTATATACAGTTGAAGTCGGAAGTTTACATACACCTTAGCCAAATACATTTAAACTACATTTTTCACAATTCCTGACATTTAATCCTAGTAACAATTCCCTGTCTTAGGTCAGTTATGATCACCACTTTATTTTAAGAGTGTGAAATGTCAGAATAATAGTAGAGAGAATTATTTATATCAGTTTTTATTTCTTATTACCAGTGAGTCAGAAGTTTACATACAACCAATTTAGTAGTATCTAGTAGCATTGCCTTTAAATTGTTTAACTTGGGTCAAACGTTTCTGGAAGCCTTCCACAAGCTTCCCACAATAAGTTGGGTGAATTTTGGTCTATTCCTCCTGACAGAGCTGATGTAACTGAGTCAGGTTTGTAGGCCTCCTTGCTCGCACACACTTTTTTCAGTTCTGCCCAAAAAGTTTCTATAGGATTGAGGTCAGGGCTTTGTGATGGCCACTCCAATACCTTGACTTTGTTGTCCTTGAGCCATTTTGCCACAACTCTGGAATTATGTTTGGGGTCATTGTCCATTTGGAAGACCCATTTGCGATCAAGCTTTAACTTCCTGACTGATGTTTTGAGATGTTGCTTCAATATATCCACAGAATTTTCCTTCCTCAGGATGCCATCTATTTTGTGAAGTGCACCAGTCCCTCCTGCAGAAAATCACCCCACAACATGATGCATGATGCAGCCCTGTTCTTCATGGTTGGGATGGGGTTCTTTGGCTTGCAATCCTCCCCCTTTTTCCTCCAAACATAACGATG
This sequence comes from Salvelinus alpinus, assembly GCF_045679555.1. NCBI lineage: Eukaryota > Metazoa > Chordata > Actinopteri > Salmoniformes > Salmonidae > Salvelinus > Salvelinus alpinus. Next base: position 39,233,285 of record NC_092089.1, on the reverse strand, counting down.
GTCATTATGGCCAACAGTTCTATTTATGTTTCATTAGACCAGAGGACATTTCTCCAAAAAGTACGATCTTTGTCCCCATGTGCAGTTACAAACCGTAGTCTGGATTTTTTATGGCGGTTTTGGAGCAGTGGCTTCTTTCTTGCTGAGCGGCCTTTCAGGTTATGTCAATATACAGTGGGGAGAACAAGTATTTGATACACTGCCGATTTTGCAGGTTTTCCTACTTACAAAGCATGTAGAGGTCTGTAATTTTTATCATAGGTACACTTCAACTGTAAGAGACGGAATCTAAAACAAAAATCCAGAAAATCACATTGTATGATTTTTAAGTAATTAATTTGCATTTTATTGCATGACATAAGTATTTGATCACCTACCAACCAGTAAGAATTCCGGCTCTCACAGACCTGTTAGTTTTTCTTTAAGAAGCCCTCCTGTTCTTCACTCATTACCTGTATTAACTGCACCTGTTTGAACTCGTTACCTGTATAAAAGACACCTGTCCACACACTCAATCAAACAGACTCCAACCTCTCCACAATGGCCAAGACCAGAGAGCTGTGTAAGGACATCAGGGATAAAATTGTAGACCTGCACAAGGCTGGGATGGGCTACAGGACAATAGGCAAGCAGCTTGGTGAGAAGGCAACAACTGTTGGCGCAATTATTAGAAAATGGAAGAAGTTCAAGATGACGGTCAATCACCCTCGGTCTGGGGCTCCATGCAAGATCTCACCTCGTGGGGCATCAATGATCATGAGGAAGGTGAGGGATCAGCCCAGAACTACACGGCAGGACCTGGTCAATAACCTGAAGAGAGCTGGGACCACAGTCTCAAAGAAAACCATTAGTAACACACCATGCCGTCATGGATTAAAATCCTGCAGCGCACGCAAGATCCCCCTGCTCAAGCCAGCGCATGTCCAGGCCCGTCTGAAGTTTGCTAATGACCATCTGGATGATCCAGAGGAGGAATGGGAGAAGGTCATGTGGTCTGATGAGACAAAAATAGAGCTTTTTGGTCTAAACTCCACTCGCCGTGTTTGGAGGAAGAAGAAGGATGAGTACAACCCCAAGAACAGCATCCCAAACGTGAAGCATGGAGGTGGAAACATTATTTGGGGATGCTTTTCTGCAAAGGGGACAGGACGACTGCACCGTATTGAGGGGAGGATGGATGGGGCCATGTATCGCGAGATCTTGGCCAACAACCTCCTTCCCTCAGTAAGAGCATTGAAGATGGGTCGTGGCTGGTTCTTCCAGCATGACAACGACCCAAAACACACAGCCAGGGCAACTAAGGAGTGGCTCCGTAAGAAGCATCTCAAGGTCCTGGAGTGGCCTAGCCAGTCTCCAGACCTGAACCCAATAGAAAATCTTTGGAGGGAGCTGAAAGTCCGTATTGCCCAGCGACAGCCCCGAAACCTGAAGGATCTGGAGAAGGTCTGTATGGAGGAGTGGGCCAAAATCCCTGCTGCAGTGTGTGCAAACCTGGTCAAGAACTACAGGAAACGTATGATCTCTGTAATTGCACACAAAGGTTTCTGTACCAAATATTAAGTTCTGCTTTTCTGATGTATCAAATACTTATGTCATGCAATAAAATGCAAATTATTTACTTAAAAATCATACAATGTGATTTTCTGGATTTTTGTTTTAGATTCCGTCTCTCACAGTTGAAGTGTACCTATGATAAAAATTACAGACCTCTACATGCTTTGTAAGTAGGAAAACTTGCAAAATCGGCAGTGTATCAAATACTTGTTCTCCCCACTGTAGGACTCGTTTTACTGTGGAAATAGATACTTTTGTACCTGTTTCCTACAGCATCTTCACAAGGTCCTTTGCTGTTGTTCTGGGATTGATTTGCACTTTTCACACCAAAGTACGTTCATCTCTAGGAGACAGAACGCATCTCCTTCCTGAGCAGTATGACGGCTGCGTGGTCCCATGGTGTTTATACTTGTGTATTACTGTTTGTACAGATGAACGTGGTACCTTCAGGTGTTTGGAAATTGATCCCAAGGATGGACCAGACTTGTGGAGGTCTACCATTTTTTTTCTGAGGTCTTGGCTGATTTCGTTTGATTTTCCCATCATGTCAAGCAAAGAGGCACTGGTTTTGAAGGTAGGCCTTGAAATACATCCACAGGTACACCTCCAATTGACTCAAATGATGTAAATTAGCCTATCAGAAGCTTCTAAAACCATGACATCATTTTCTGTAATTTTCCAAGCTGTTTAAAGTCACAGTCCACTTAGTGTATGTGAACTTCTGACCCACTGGAATTGTGATACAGTGAATTATAAGTGAAATAATCTGTCTGTAAACAATTGTTGGAAAAATTAGTTGTGTCATGCACAAAGTAGATGTCCTAACTGACTTGCCAAAACTATAGTTTCTTAAGAAGCAATTTGTGGCGTGGTTGAAAAATGAGTTTTAATGACTCCAACCTAAGTGTATGTAAACTTCTGACTTCAACTGTAGGTATCCCTCTTGTGCATAGAAATAGATAGACTGTATAGACAGTCAGCAGCAGAAACAAATCTAGTCAGACATTTATAAAAACAGAGCAGATCTAGAAAGGATTTTGGATGTGACACTGTACTTAGCATCTAGGAATCTGCCATTCTGGGAGAAATCACTCAATCTTCATGATGTGCATAATGGACATTACCTAGGTTTACTTAAACTGTTGTCAAATTATGACCCGCTGTTACGTGAGCACTTGCAGAAAGTCAGGGACGAGAAGAAAGGAGCACAACTGACTCATTACCTCAGATCTGAGAGGCAAAACGAGTTCATAGGAATATGTGGTCAAAGTGTGTTGAAAACAATAGTTTATGAAAGAAAATATGCAATCTATAACTGTGATGTGATGCAACTCCAGACATTTCCCATACTGAGCAAAATGTGTTATTGGTGAGATATGTACACAAAGATAAAGTTCAGGGAACAGCTGAATGGGAAGTAATTGAACGTTTTCTTGAATTGAAAGACTTTGTTAGATAGACAGGCAGCGAAATTACTGAAATGATTTTGAGTGCATTGGAAGGGCATGGTATTGACATAGCAGATTGCCGTGGTCAAGGCGATGATAATGGTGCACATATGTCAGGGTGAGTGAAGGGAATTCAAGCACACATACTGCAAAAGAATCCACTGGCCACATACTCACCTTGTGCCTCCCATACTCTTAATTGTGTAGGTGTACATGAAGCTCAGTCGTGCACAGAAGTATCAACCTCTTTTGGCTGTGTGAATCGTCTTTACAATCTGTTCAGTGCCAGCCCAGAGTAATGGGCCATTCTCAAGGAAAAGACTGGTTGCTGTCTTAACTGCCTTTCAGACACGCGATGGTGTGTGCGTATTGCTGCAGTTCGACCAGTGGCAACTCATTTACCGTCTATCATCAATGCCCTAGACATGCTTCTTGCTACCTGCAGCCTGACAAACAAAGCCAAATCTGAGGCAAAAGGTCTGAAAAGCTACTTCATGTCTTTCAAGGCTTGAAACATTTTTTAAAGAATAATGGGCAAAGCTCTTAGAGTCTTACCCAGAAAGAGTTACAGCTGTAATCGCTGCCAAAGGTGATTCTTACATGTATTGCCTCAGGGGTGTGAATACTTATGTAAATTAGATTTTCAATAAATTTGTAAAAATATCTAACAACATGTTTTCACTTTGTCATTATGGGTTATAGTGTGTAGATGGGTGATATAAAACAAAATCTATTGAATCCATTTTGAATTCAGGCTGTAACACAACAAAATGGGAAATAGGTCAAGGGGTATACATACTTTCTGAAGGCACTGTATGTGTGAAGATGTGCTTACGTGTTTTGTGTTTTGAGGGTGCTCAGGGTGTGCTTGTAATCCCTCTGATTGTGTTTGTGTAAACTGGAGATTCTCTATGATCAGACAGCACTGTGTCCCTGGTCCCCCGCTTGACTTGTTCTCCCGGTGTGTGTGTGTGTGTGTGTGTGTGTGTGTGTGTGTGTGTGTGTGTGTGTGTGTGTGTGTGTGTGTGTGTGTGTGTGTGTGTGTGTGTGTGTGTGTGTGTGTGTGTGTGTTTGTACAACGCTACCTGACTACTGATCAATGCACTGCAGTAGAGGGTCTCCCACAAGTGTCCATTCACATGATTCCCTGTTTGAAGCCAGTTAAGAGGAGAGTCCCATCAAATCAACCATTCCAATATAGTGTTGTAGTGGTACAGTGGTGTAATATGATGATGAAAGCCTTTTTAGCCACAATGGCAACCGTTACTAGAAAGGAATACAATTGCCTGTTTTTAGAGCAAATGTGCTAATGTGTCATTATCAGACAATGTTGTCTGCAAATTGTATGCACACCACACTGATTAGTGGCCCTTTCACATGATAAATGTATTGGGGGGACATGCACCACTATGTGGTCTGGAAAATATTAGATAAATAGGGGAAATCCATGATGTAAATGGGGCCCCGTGTGAGGAGAATCCCAGTAACTGTACCAACATCTAGATGCGTAATGATATCCAACAGTCAGTATAGCTGTTAGGATACAGACTAGACGGGCACATTTCTAGTGTCCATGGTCACTGTTGATTAGACTAAACCCCTTGAAAGCTCTCTCGTTCAGCACCCCTGATTTCAGCGACCATTCCTCCCCCATACACACGAAGACCTAGTGTAGTTACAGTTAGCACATGGTGCTAACATGCACATTGAAAAATCTCACTTCCCAAATGAGTCTGTAAACAGGATGTGAAGGCGGCGTCGGCAACATCATTTGCTGAAATAAGTGTCAGGGTGCAGTTATGGCGTTATTTAGTGCACCATAAAGAGCCAGGCTATTGATTCGAGAGCAGAAGCGGCTCCACAGTTATTTCTGTCGTCGTCACTCTCATTAAACTGATGTATAGTGCTCGCTATTCTCCTCTCTGCCCATCTGCCTCTGTGTCTCTTTCAGTGTCTATATCCTCTATACTCCTCAGTGTTTGTTCATACCGGTCCATATCATCCTGTCTCTGTCTATAGTGTTCACCATTCTCATCTCTGCCTCTCTATGTTTATATATCCTCTCTAACACTCACTGTGTGTTCATAGTTCATACCTGTCAATATTTATTATCTCTATGACTATGTAATGCTGTGCCCTTCTGTCTGTCTCCCTCTGTCTTTGTATCTCTGTCTTTCATTATGTTTCTGTATAACATACTATAGTCTACTCCAGCTAGAGTATGTGGGAGTACTGAAAAGAGCTATACAAATATTATATTTAAAATATGATTAATATTATTATTAGGGATTATTATTATTATTATTGTTATTATTATTATTATTATGTGAGAGTACTGTAGTGTAGTACTGGTACTTTCTTCAAAATCTGTCAACAGCCTCAAGGAGAATGGAAGAAGTCCACAACAAGCAACAACAATGGGAGGAAAACTGAATTTGTTGTTGGTACATACTCGGAACGCTTAATTCTGTTTAAACTCTGTTTGTTTATTTGGATCCTGTTTCTGGTACAAGAACTGGCAGACTATACCAGGCTTATGGCTGCGTCTGCTTTGGCAAGAACCCAGGCGGTTCTTCTAAGCCTGCACTCTTCCTCCTCTAAAGGGCTCAGTACACACACACACACACACACACACACACTCACACACACACACACACACACACACACACACACACACACACACACACACACACACACACACACACACACACACACACACACACACACACACACACACACCAACTTGAGAAATTCCATCTCATCTGTTCCAAATGATTTGGTACGAATTGCTCCACAAACCTGCAGACCCAGTAGTCTGTGACCTGAGAGAATCAACGTGGGGAAGACAACTAGAGAACACCTCCCAACAGGCCTCAACCTCCAATTCAAGATGAACCAATTGGCTGTATAATACAGTGACTATGATTGTGTTTGCGTGTGGGTTTAGGTGTATTTGTGTATGTCAGACAAGAGGCCTAAATGTAATTCCATCAGTGGTAGATAAAGACGCCAGACTGTGGGTTCATTTAGATTGGTTACGTTATCATTTAAGGAAAGTTGTGGTTTTCCATCAACATCCAATGACATTTATTAATTTATCTGTTAATTATTGAATAGTGGCCAAAGTCTTCTACACTGATTCTATCCTCTGCTGATCTGTTGGTAAGGGTCTTTGTTCCTGTCACAAAACCCAAAGGTTGGAAGAAATCTGTCATTTCCTGTAAAGTCAGAGAAACCTTCAACCTTTTACGCGAGCTACACAATGAGCTAACCAACCACATGAGACATTCAAGCTGCTAGATGCCAGCCTAATCATTTGAAGCACTGATTATGTGAAGCTACAAGTGAACAAAAATCATTACTTGTGGTTGGAATTCCATTTCCATTTCATTGTCCAAACTGAAGAAAAAAAAATGTCTGTAAAAAGATCATGTGAAGGAGCAGCAATATACAATATATTAAGAACACCTGATCTTTCAATGACATAGACTGACCAGGTGAATCCAGGTGAACGCTATGATCCCTTATTGATGTCACTTGTTAAATTCACTTCAATCAGTGTAGATGAAGGGGAGGAGACAGGTTAAAGAAGCATTTTCAGGCATTGAGAGAATTGAGACATGGATTGTGTATGTGTGCCTTTCAGAGGGTGAATGGGCAAGACAAAACATGGTAGTGCCTTTGAACGGGATTTGGTAGTAGGTGTGATGTGCACCGGTTTGTGTCAAGAACTGCAACGCTGCTGGGTTTTTCATGCTCAACAGTTTCCCGTGTTTATCAGAATGGTCAGCCACCCAAGGATATCCAGCCAACTTGACACAACTGTGGGAAACCTTGGAGTCAACATGGGTCAGCATCCCTGTGGAGTGCTTTTCGGCACCTTGTAGAGTCCATGCCCCAACGAATTGAGACTGGTCGTAGAGCAAAAAGGTCCACAGTTATATGAAGATAAATCCTTTTCCCACCACATTTCCTCTTTGCAGAAAACCCTTAAACATTGATTTGCTATAAAAGCAAATATGTCAAGCTGCAACATTTTTATTGACCTTGCCTTCTTGTTGCTATGAACGTTGCTAGTCAATGTCAGTCACTTTCATAGTGTGTCCTCTGACTATGACTCCAATTATTGATCCAATTCAAGAAAGAAGCCTTCCTGCACATTACTGACAATCCAATTAAAAAGCTGTTTTCGTAGAACCCCTATACATTCTTTGAGTTGACGCTAAATCTCGTATCACAACATAAAACTATTGCCACTGAACGCATCCTTAAAAGGACACGTTCGCTTTTTCACTTGTTTTTGATAAACTTACCCCAAATAGCGATTCAGTTCTTCATCCTGGGTCGTGGATATGAAATCAAATCAAATCACATTTTATTAGTCACATGCGCCGAATACGACAGGTGTTTTACCTTACAGTGAAATGCTTACTTACAAGCCCCTAAACAACAATGCAGTTTAAAAAAATATGAATGTGAAATAAAAGTAACGTAATGTTCATGATGACACAATTACATGTGTACAACATCTAAAGACCTGCATCACTGTACTGAGAGCTTTCCTGATTCTAAAATGAATAATTTGGGTGCTTTTGGAGCATTTGCTGATGTTTTTCAGAACCCCCTACTGCACAATGAGGATGAGGAAGTGAATCGCTGGTTGGGGTAAGTTTCTCAAAAACAAGTGAAATCTGGAAAAAAAAGTGTCTGGACCCTTCTATAACATTCCATTTACATTTGGTTTAAAAAAAGCTAAACTCTCTTTTAATGTACAGTGCCATATTCTCAGGGTCTGCACTGCGTCTCAGGTCTCTATGCAGGTTACAATCAGAATAGAATGTCAATATAGCAATCAATACGCCAATATAGTACCTGTATAACAATATCAATACTAAGAAAAGCTCCGTTTTTTGGGCTGCTGCTGGTTTATAAACACCAGTAGTGATGGATGGTTTAGGAGGCTTACCTTTGGGGTTGGTATCATTTTCTTGCTGACACAGCGATGATGATGATGAGGAGGGTGAGGATGAAGCCTCCCGCCACCAGCATGTAACACTTCCTCTTCCTAATCTGCCTCTGTGGGTCAGATCAGATTAGATTCAATTAGAAAACTATAGAATCTGCAACATATTCAATACATACAACAACACAACCATTTCATCTCCTCCAGGCACCCATCGTAATACCAGGTGAAATGGCTGAAACACAATTCTGGGTTTTTGGGTTACCTTAGGTTTTTACATCAGAATGTGTTTTTAGAAATAACTTGTCATGAAGACTTGATTTGAGTTTGGTCAAGTGCTTGGTGGTTAATTATGAGAGAAACCATTAAGAGCCAGTAGTGTCTGATCACAGAACACAGAAACAACAATATTTTCCTTCACATACTCTCTTTCCTCTTTTTTTTTCTAATATTGCCTGTGGTGTAATTTAAAACTTGAAATGCTTCAAGCAACTTCCCGCATAGAACACAAGCTGTGTTATCCTCTCATGTTCATTACTCTCAATGTATAGTAAAAAAAAATGAATGAATGAAAAAGAACCTCAACTTTGGTAAATAAATAGAAATGAAAATAACTAGAATGGAGAACAGGGGTTAGAGATATTTATATATTTCTCTGGCTCCTAGCCTCCTCGGGCGATGGGTGATGTGTCAGAGCAGGGAGGGGAGACCAGAATGTTGTTTTCAAATGCTTTTTCGTTCTCTTTTTTCCTCCCCATTTCTCCGCTACAAAGGCAGTGAGAGCGGCTACGTTAGACCAGAGCTGGGTCTGGAGTCTTTAAATCCTGACTCGCTTCAAAGCAATTCATCTTCTGAGACTCGAAACAGGCTTTCTATGTGGAAAGAGAGAGAGAGAGAGAGAGAGAGAGAGAGAGAGAGAGACGGGAAAAAAACTGCTGTCGAGTAATTTTCAGTTTAAACGTTCCACTCCACAACAATTTGCATAAGCAGTCCTGCGTCTGTGATAAGAAGATTGGTAATTTTCAAAGGCTCTGTGGGGATTGAGAATTAAAAGCCTTTCTCCGCTATCTCCTCTCTTGCAGCTGGCCACCACAGATTCCCCGGCTTCTCTCTCACATTTCCTTATGAACTGTGCCTTATAAACTTTCTCTCCCATCCTCTCTCCTTCTCCCTGCTTGAACACAGCAGTCGCACAGTGCAGTCTCTCTCTCTCGCTCTCTCTCTCTCTCTCTCTCTCGCTCTCTCGTCCCTATTCCACTGTTATTTAGGGAGAACAGAAAAATAAATAAGGTATAGAGAGGGAAAAATGGTTTATTATAACAAAGGAACTGTTGCAGTATTTTTAAACTTGAATGTTCCAGCCACAGGGCCGTGAGAGAGAGATGGGAGAGGGAGGCACACAGAGAGCAGAGAGAGGGGGGGACTGAGACAGAACTGAGAAAAGGAAGAAATGCTCTTATCACTAATTTCCTAATCCTCAGGAGAGTGTGTCCTGTATGCCTGTGGTTGATGACCTTGTACACTGCAGTTCCCTGGGAGGAGGAGAGGGGAGGAGAGGACTAGAGAGGATCTCCCCAGTTCTATTCCGCTCAGTCTGAATGACCAAGAACCGGACAAACCTTAACCTCAAGCATTTGGTCGATTCTTTCATTGCTGCATATGTCCCCTGTTCCCATCTCCCTATCTCTCTCGCTCCCCCTCTTTCTCTCTCTCTCTGCCACTTGCCCATCCGCGCCCGTTCCCGCTGGCTCTCACCCCTGATCCTTTCAGTCTCAGTGTTGTCATTGTCATGGCAAGGTTCTAAGAAATCCCCTTTGTCAGCATAAAGGTCTGGTCAAGGATAAGGGTCAGCTGGGTTAGAATGAGCTAGAGAGGGGCTGAAAGAGAAATGGGCTTTATATAATATGTGGCACCTTGAATCCACTCAGAGCCAAAGCCAGAGGAGCGGAGTAAGAGCTCTGCTGAAGATAGCTTGGTCTCATGGTGAGGATACGTTTGAAAACGGTCACAAACGGCAAAATGTTAACATATTTTTCTGGCTATACCCTAACATTGTTTCATGTCTCCAAACATGACAATGTGGCACCAGTTATGTGTAAATTTCACAAGCATATTGCCATCTAAAGGTGTTCATGCATTTCACAACCATGCCAGGGACAGGGTGTACCGCCTCAGGGTATGGGAAGCATGAGGCTGCTACACTGCATCCTCACAGTCCAAGATGATCCTCACCGCGGTTATTAGCAGCTGCAAGTCATGTCAGACCGTGTGCCAGCACGCTCCAAACTCATCACCATTTCTCTCATACAGATAGACAATCTCACATTGAGTTTCTGGGAGGGGAAAGCTATTTACCTTATGTGTGACATTAGAAATGTCTTAATAATACAATAATAATGGCAAGCAATGATTACTGACATAATATTTTTCCTCCTTTATCGCATATGGAAGAGGAAAACTAGCTGCCTCCTTTGTAATGGGATTATGTGAAATGTGTACAATCAAAATCCCAGTCAACCCTGATAATGATATATAAAAGGAGCAGCAAACAAACACTCACGGCCAGTCCTGGGACCCTCAGTGGACCTGTGACAGCCTCCCTGTCACTTGTCTCTGCTGCATCACCTCTGACTGCACCACAAACCCCTGCCTGTCCCCGTCCCCATCCCTGTTCCTGCATCACCTCAGACTGCACCACAAACCCCTGCATGTCCCCATCCCTGTCCCTGCATCACCTCAGACTGCACCACAAACCCCTGCCTGTCCCCGTCCCCATCCCTGTCCCTGCATCACCTCTGACTGCACCACAAACCCCTGCCTGTCCCCGTCACCATCCCTGTTCCTGCATCACCTCAGACTGCACCACAAACCCCTGCATGTCCCCATCCCTGTCCCTGTATCACCTCAGACTGCACCACAAACCCCTGCCTGTCCCCGTCCCCATCCCTGTCCCTGCATCACCTCAGACAGCACCACAAACCCCTGCCTGTCCCCGTCCCCATCCCTGTCCCTGCATCACCTCTGACTGCACCACAAACCCCTGCCTGTCCCCGTCACCATCCCTGTTCCTGCATCACCTCAGACTGCACCACAAACCCCTGCATGTCCCCATCCCTGTCCCTGTATCACCTCAGACTGCACCACAAACCCCTGCCTGTCCCCGTCCCCATCCCTGTCGCTGCATCACCTCAGACAGCACCACAAACCCCTGCCCGTCCCCATCCATGTTCCTGCAACGCCTCTGACTGCACCACAAACCTCTCCCTGTCCCCGTTCCTGTCCTGCATCGCCTCAGACAGCAGCACAAACCTCTCCCTGTCCCTGTCCCTGTCACTACATCGTCTCAGACAGCACCACAAACCTCTCCCTGTCCTCGTCCCTGTTCCCATCCCTGCATCGTCGCAGACAGCACCACAAACCTCTCCCTGTCCCTGCATTGTCTCAGACAGCACCACAAACCTTTCCCTGTCCCTGTCCCTGCATCGTCTCAGACAGCACCACAAACCTGTCCCTGTCCCTGTCCCTGCATCATCTCAGACAGCACCACTAACTTTAGCCCAGCTGCACTCTGGTATTCTGTCTGTGTTTCTTATGTATCTGTGTCTGTGTTTCTTGTGTATCTGTGTCTGTGTTTCTTATGTATCTGTGTCTGTGTTTCTCATGTATCTGTGTCTGTGTTTCTCATTTATCTGTGTCTGTGTTTCTTATGTATCTGTGTCTGTGTTTCTCATGTATCTGTGTCTGTGTTTCTTATGTATCTGTGTCTGTGTTTCTTATGTATCTGTGTCTGTGTTTCTTATGTATCTGTGTCTGTGTTTCTCATGTATCTGTGTCTGTGTTTCTCATGTATCTGTGTCTGTGTTTCTTATGTATCTGTGTCTGTGTTTCTCATGTATCTGTGTCTGTGTTTCTTATGTATCTGTGTCTGTGTTTCTTACGTATCTGTGTCTGTGTTTCTCATGTATCTGTGTCTGTGTTTCTCATGTATCTGTGTCTGTGTTTCTCATGTATCTGTGTCTGTGTTTCTTATGTATCTGTGTCTGTGTTTCTCATGTATCTGTGTCTGTGTTTCTCATGTATCTGTGTCTGTGTTTCTCATGTATCTGTGTCTGTGTTTCTTATGTATCTGTGTCTGTGTTTCTCATGTATCTGTGTCTGTGTTTCTCATGTATCTGTGTCTGTGTTTTTCATGTATCTGTGTCTGTGTTTCTTATGTATCTGTGTCTGTGTTTCTTATGTATCTGTGTCTGTGTTTCTCATGTATCTGTGTCTGTGTTTCTTATGTATCTGTGTCTGTGTTTCTCATGTATCTGTGTCTGTGTTTCTTATGTATCTGTGTCTGTGTTTCTTATGTATCTGTGTCTGTGTTTCTCATGTATCTGTGTCTGTGTTTCCATGTTTTTGTGTCTATGAAATTGGCTTATTTTGTAAGACAAACACATCGGATGTACGTTACATGCATATGTATAGAGCATGTTTTCCCTAGTCAGAATCATATAATGGAAATAATGTAAAGTTTTAAAGCACCAAGTAGAATTTTGCTTTCAACTCCAATTCTGAAGTTTTCACGGATGGATAGAGGCGGGAAGGATGTTGAAATTGTTGTTCAAGTAGAGAACTGACCTTCTGGGGAAATGATTGTTGTTAAAGAACTATATAAAGGACAGACCTGCTGCACCTCCTTTCCTGCTCCAAGACTAAAAGCATCAATAGATAAGTATGTTGACTGTCTGTCTGCCCAGAGATATTTCCTCTGTGGATGTTTTAGTGTGTGTTGACCTTGTATCAAATCAAATTGTATTGGTCATGTACACATACTGTATTATTTTATTGCGGGTGTAGCGAAATGCTTATGTTCCTAGCTTCAAAAGTGCAGTACTACGTAAGAATACAAAACAATACATGCAAATAAAATAAAAATGTATTTATTCATAAATATAGACATATTAGAACAAGCGGTGTCAGAGTGCGGAATATATACACTGAGTGTACAAAACATTAGGAAGACCTTCCTGACATTGAGTTGCACCCCCTTTTGCCCTCAGAACAGCCTCAATTCGTCTTCGCATGGACACTACAAGGTGTTCGAAAGCGTTCCACAGGGATGCTGGCTCATGTTGACTCCAATGTTTCCCACAGTTGTGTCAAGTTGGCTGGATGTCCCTTGGGTGGTGGACCATTCTTGATACACATGGGAAACTGTTGAGCGTGAAAAACCCAGCAGCTTTGCAGTTCTTGACACACTCAAACCAGTGCGCCTGGCACCTGCTACCATACCCCGTTCAAAGGCACTTTCACCCTCGGAATGGCACACATACACAATCCATGTCTCAATTGTCTCATGGCTTAAAAATCCTTCCTTAACCTGTCTCCTCCCCTTCATCTAAACTGATTGAAGTGGATTTAACAAGTGACATCAATAAGGGATCATACTCACCTGGATTCACCTGGTTAGTCTATGTCAATGTTTTGTACACTCAGTGGATATTACCTGATGGTGTGTATAGGCACTATGGACAGTATATGAATAGAAAAGGTGTGTACAGCAGTAGTTATATAGGATGAGCCTTGACTAGAATGCAGTATACATATGAAGTGTGTAAAAGAGTATGTAAATATTATTAAAGTGACCAGTGTTCAATGACTATGTACATAGGGCAGCAGTCTCCAAGGTGCAGGGTAGAGTACAGAGTGGTAGCCGGCTGGTGACAGTGACTAATGTTCAGGGCAGGGTACTGGGCGGAGGCCGGGTAGAAGCGGTTTTTCAGTCTCTCGGTCCCAGCATTGATGCACTTGTACTGTCTCCGCCTTCTAGATGGTAGGGGGGAGAACAGGCCGTTGCTTGGGTGGTTGAAGTCCTTGTTGATCTTCAAGGCTTTCCAGGGTCATAGTGTGCTGTAGATGTCCTGGAGGGTAGGCAGTGTGCCCCTGGTGATGCGTTGGGCTGACCGCACCACCCTCTGGAGAGCCCTGCTGTTGCGGACGGTGCAGTTGCCGTACCAGGCGGTGGTACAGCCCGACAGGATGCTCACAATGGTGCATCTGTAGAAGTTTGTGAGTCTCTTAGCAGCCAAGCCAAATTTCTTCAGCCTCCTGTTTATTCTGTATACCGGGGTATTTAGAAATAGCCACTGGATGGTCTTTCAATACCGCCAAAACTACTGAAACGAATAATTTGGAGTTTTCAATACATTTTAATATTTGTAGCAATTTTTAAGTAAATACCTGCAGTCAACTTGTGCAATGCATTAGGAGATGAAGTAGATTCTGTTCTTATTTCACCTGTCACATTATTTGACATTATGAAGCTTACTTAGTTCCCCAGCACAGTTCAGCCAGTCACGTGTTTGTTTGGAAATAGCACAATAGGAGAAAGCGGTAGCAGGTGAGTCCAGCTGTGTATTGACAGGGGTCACATTTTATATTGAAAGTCAGTCGTTTTTTTCTTCAATAGAGTGATCAAGGATGTGCAACTATAGTTTTCCATAACAGAAATTACATTAGTGCAACACATTCGGCATAAAATAGCTTCATTTTCATCAGTTGACAACAGAAGTGCAACGCTATTTGACTGCCAGCCACACAACTAAATGAGCTTACAATGAAAAAACAAAAACGATGCATGGCCATCATATTTCTAATGTTTAGGCCAATCATAGAAAGAATGAAGCCAGCTACGTTTCCTAATGTTTTGCTTTTTTGCATTTTTGCATAATTTTGCATTTTACTGGAAAAAATCACTCATCTGAAGCACAAATTTTGTTTTAGATCTGTATATAAAAAACAAAGCAAGATATTTCTTATGCTTTTTATATTTTTTTACTGCATGAAAACCTATGCATTAACACGACCCCTAGTTTAGCTTACTAGCTAAGTAAGTGGCTGAATTAATAAGGTGACATATTATGTTAGCTTTCTTCCATGTTTGAGAAGTCAAAGCCATTTGGATGAGTTATTTGTACAGCTGCCACTTCTATCTTTATTTCCTTGTGTTTTTTCTACTCTCTGTTCTTGGCACATCAGTCTGCTCCTACCCCCTCTTCTCCAAGCAGAGCAGGCAG
Source organism: Salvelinus alpinus (assembly GCF_045679555.1). NCBI lineage: Eukaryota > Metazoa > Chordata > Actinopteri > Salmoniformes > Salmonidae > Salvelinus > Salvelinus alpinus. The sequence goes on along the minus strand of NC_092089.1, from coordinate 39,218,259 downwards.
GCCCATTGCCCTAGCCACTTCAGACTCCACAATGGAGAGCCAGTACTACATGCATCAAAACTTTGTTCATTTGCGCAATGTCTCTCGTTCACATTCGCTTGTAAATGTCCAAACTCCCCAAACATGACATTCAGTAGCTCCTACCTATGTATGTATAACTTTATGATCTGGATTGCCTGTCATTGCAATTTGTTTATTATCGTTTGCACAAGTTAGCATATTTAGCTAGGAGCTTCCATGAAAATTCGCTATTACTTGTGCTAATTTTGTTAGCATTCTGCTAACACCCAATGGGCTTTTGATGCCCCCTTGTGTACTAAACAGGTAATGCCATAAATCTCGGGGTGAGAGAATGATGGTATGACGATATGAACATCTGGATACCGCCCAACCCTAGTGTGCCCCTGCCCGTTTTCAGTGTTTCTCTGTCTTCTATCTGTCAGGCATAAAATAGTTTGCATTTCTCTCTCTCGCTCTCTCCCACCTTCCCTTCCTTCCTTCCTTCCTTCCTTCCTTCCTTCCTTCCTTCCTTCCTTCCTTCCTTCCTTCCTTCCTTCCTTCCTTCCCTCCCTCCCTGTCTCCAGCAATATGATAACACCAGGAGCACCAAAAAACAAACAATCTGAATTAGCATGATAGCGGAAATATGTCATATTGATCACAAGAGGAGCTACATTTTCCACAAAGGCGGTTGACGAGTTTCAAACAGAGACTGTGACGTCCTATGATGTAATTATGGTAACCACCAATCAAGTGAGTCATTGCCTTTCAATTAATCATTATGCATATTGAGTTTGCTAATTCGTAAATCATTACAAACACATTCCCCATAATCAATTTAATCTAATGGCCAACTGAGACGTTTGAAATGAAATGCAACACTAACAGAAGTGTGTCTTGAATGAGTCTATATTAAACCATCATTCAACACATAATAAAACAGCTATGTTTCACTAGCAACATGGGGAATGGATAAAATAATGGTATCGTTACATAGTAATGAACAATCACAGTTCATCTGGGGCTGTTGGACATGGATGGGGCTGAGATACAACATCAGTGTTGTAACTTGAGGATTCTTCATGAGAGAGGAGTAATCTGCCTGAGGCTAATGGATTATAGATTCAATTTATTTTCAGTGTAAAGCCGTCTGACATGGTGGGCCATGGACGAAAATGTCATCCCCTTTTAATTGACCATTGGTGCTGTTTGACTGAGTTCATGGAACTGTGCCTTTGACTTTCTGCCATTTGTATGTCTGTGTGTGTGTGTCTCTCTCTCTTTGTCTAACTCTCTCTTTTTTGCTCTATGTATCTTTCCCTTCTCCTCAACAGTCTCTTTCTTGCTCTCCTTCTCTCTCTTACTCATCTTCTCTCTCTCATTCACTCTCCCACTCTCTGTATATCTCCCTCCTCAACAGTCTCTCTCTTTCTCTCGTTTCTCTCCTTCAATCTCTTTTCCTCCATACCACTCTTTATATTGCCCCCTGCACAGTGTTTCTCTCTTCTTCTCCCCTCTCTCTTCCTCTAGACTAGAAACAGCCGTGTGGATTGGCGGAGAGCTAAATAGCTCTACGTGAGCTTGGTCACGGCTCAGCTCTCCTTGAGATAATGAAATGACAATTAATGGGAAAGCTGTGTGCACTCGCTCATTTGCTCACTCACTCGCTCACTTGTAGAGCAGCAATAGGAACAGAATGAAACAGAAAAAAAGAAGCCTGTAGGAAGGAGAGCAACTCTCACAAAACTTTGGGGGGAAAGTAATATGGTGTCTATATACTTTAGTAATCCAACAGAAAAATATACATTCCAGCGTAGATCTGTGAAGAGTGTCCTGGCCCTACACAACTATGGTATTGGTTTTTGGGATATATTACAGTAATATGGGACCTTTTTTCAACAGCAGGGTATTTCTTATGGTGTACATGCGCAATATTCTATTATACTTCAAAATAAACTACCCATATAAGAGTAACTGTGTAAGTTATTCAGGAAGAGTAACTGTGTAAGTTATTCAGGGAGAGTAACTGTGTAAGTTATTCAGGGAGGGTAACTGTGTAAGTTAATCAGGGAGAGTAACTGTGTAAGTTATTCAGGGAGAGTAACTGTGTAAGTTATTCAGGAAGAGTAACTGTGTAAGTTATTCAGGAAGAGTAACTGTGTAAGTTATTCAGGGAGAGTAACTGTGTAAGTTATTCAGGAAGAGTAACTGTGTAAGTTATTCAGGGAGAGTAACTGTGTAAGTTATTCAGGAAGAGTAACTGTGTAAGTTATGCAGGAAGAGTAACTGTGTAAGTTATTCAGGAAGAGTAACTGTGTAAGTTATTCAGGAAGAGTAACTGTGTAAGTTATGCAGGAAGAGTAACTGTGTAAGATATTCAGGGAGAGTAACTGTGTAAGTTATTCAGGAAGAGTAACTGTGTAAGTTATTCAGGGAGAGTAACTGTGTAAGTTATTCAGGAAGAGTAACTGTGTAAGTTATTCAGGGAGAGTAACTGTGTAAGTTATTCAGGGAGAGTAACTGTGTAAGTTATTCAGGGAGAGTAACTGTGTAAGTTATTCAGGAAGAGTAACTGTGTAAGTTATGCAGGAAGAGTAACTGTGTAAGTTATTCAGGGAGAGTAACTGTGTAAGTTATTCAGGAAGAGTAACTGTGTAAGTTATTCAGGGAGAGTAACTGTGTAAGTTATTCAGGGAGAGTAACTGTGTAAGTTATTCAGGGAGAGTAACTGTGTAAGTTATTCAGGGAGAGTAACTGTGTAAGTTATTCAGGGAGAGTAACTGTGTAAGTTATTCAGGAAGAGTAACTGTGTAAGTTATTCAGGGAGAGTAACTGTGTAAGTTATTCAGGGAGAGTAACTGTGTAAGTTATTCAGGGAGAGTAACTGTGTAAGTTATTCAGGAAGAGTAACTGTGTAAGTTATGCAGGAAGAGTAACTGTGTAAGTTATTCAGGAAGAGTAACTGTGTAAGTTATTCAGGAAGAGTAACTGTGTAAGTTATTCAGGAAGAGTAACTGTGTAAGATATTCAGGGAGAGTAACTGTGTAAGTTATTCAGGAAGAGTAACTGTGTAAGTTATTCAGGGAGAGTAACTGTGTAAGTTATTCAGGAAGAGTAACTGTGTAAGTTATTCAGGGAGAGTAACTGTGTAAGTTATTCAGGGAGAGTAACTGTGTAAGTTATTCAGGGAGAGTAACTGTGTAAGTTATTCAGGAAGAGTAACTGTGTAAGTTATGCAGGAAGAGTAACTGTGTAAGTTATTCAGGAAGAGTAACTGTGTAAGTTATTCAGGGAGAGTAACTGTGTAAGTTATTCAGGAAGAGTAACTGTGTAAGTTATTCAGGGAGAGTAACTGTGTAAGTTATTCAGGGAGAGTAACTGTGTAAGTTATTCAGGGAGAGTAACTGTGTAAGTTATTCAGGAAGAGTAACTGTGTAAGTTATTCAGGGAGAGTAACTGTGTAAGTTATTCAGGAAGAGTAACTGTGTAAGTTATTCAGATCCATCCAATAAAATAAATGTATAAAAGCACCTTTCTGAAACAAGCGGATAAATCCCTGACATCGTATGTTGGTAATCTATGTGTGTGTACGGTTGTAGATATGAGAGAGAGGAAAAAGTCAAAGAAAAGCCATTAGAGAGATAATGATTTAGGAAGAGGGTCGGCTGCTGTTGACAACAAATCACTAAGTAGGACAGTGATATTCATACCATAGATATAAAATAAAGTACAGTAAACTGAAAAAGTATGATACAGCACATCAGCTCATTTATGCATGTGTGCCTGTGTGTGTATGTGCTTCAATCTATAGATAGAGGACTCCTGCTATCTCCAGGAGTGATAATTAGACTTTTTGTCTTCATCTGTTGCTGTCTTTTTGATAGATAGACAGCACTTAAAGTAGATGACCCTGTCTTCCCAGTAGCCTACTTGGTGTGTGAACTGCTGACTGCTCATATCTTGCAGCTGATTGTTGACACATCAACCAGGATTAAGGGGCAGGGCAATTTGTGATTGTTGTTGTTTTGTAATCAGCGGCTGTATTGGAGGGGGAGTGGCTTCACCTCTGTTAGGCAATTAGCAATTGGTGTTAATACTTCAGTCTCCCCTGTTTTTTCAGCGGCAGCTCTGTCAGCGGTTTTGTCGCCGAAACAAAGACGGTTCTGCGGAGTTGTTCTGCGGAGTTGTTCTGCGGAGTTGCTTGATGAAGGAAAGAGAGGAAGTCTCTTACTTGAGAATCTTACCTAGTTATTTTCAGATGATCTCATTTCTCTCTATTGTAGCTTTGTCAACTATGTGTGTGTTTTCTATACCTGTTCGCTCCTCTCAGTGTAGGTTTTACAGATGCTCCCCACCCTTTAAGTGTAAACAACCCATGTGGAATTCCTGGTCGCCGGCAGCATTTGGAACTGCCAATCTGCAGTCAAGAACGCCAAGTTCATCTCAGACTATGCTGGCCCTGATGGAGACATGGATCACCCCAGAGAACACTGCTACTCCAGCTGCTCTCTCTTCATCTGACTATGTGTTCTCTCATAGTCTGAGAGCATCTGGTCATCACGGTGATGTCACAGGGGCTACTCATTCTAGGTGGAGATGTTATATTTTCTCCCTCACTCACCTGTCCATGTCCTGATTTGAATTCCATGCTGTCACTGTCACTTGTCCACTCAAGCTTAACATTGTCATCTATCGCCCACCAGGTGCCCTTAGAGAGCTCCTCAATGAGGTTGACATCTTGATAGGTTAATTTCCTGACGGTGGCTCACCACTAAGTGTACTGGGCAACTTCAACCTCCCGACGTCTGCCTTTTATTCATTTCTTTAAACCTCTGTCTTTCCACTTCCTCTTTTGACCTCACACTTTCCCAGTCCCCTCCCACTCACAAGGCATGCAAGTAGCTTGACCTCAACTTTACTAGATGCTGTTCGCCTACTGATCTCACTGCAATCCCCCTCTAGGTCTCTAATAACTACTTGGTTTCCTTTTCTGTCTCCCTTTCTTCCAACCCTACCCAGAAGGTCATGTGGTCGCAATCTTCGCTCTCTGTCTCCCTCTACTCCAGGGGTCGTCAACTAGGTTTTCCGAGCTAATAGTTGGCGGGCTAGAACATAATTAGTACATAATATTAGCACAATTAATTGGCCCACACTACAAATTAAACAAAATGTTTAACACATCTGATTAGTACATAATAAACTCAGTGACAATAACATAATGAATTCTGTCACTTAAATGGGTTAAATCTGCAGTTACAAGGAAGAGAGAAAACAGTCGTGGACATGGTGGAAAAACTTGAGGCCTTTACTAGGAAGCTTGAGTTGTTTGATTTGGACTTGTCATCTGGAAGGCTGATGCACTTCAACACACTGAAGAACGACAGGCAGAGGGACCAGACAACTTCTCCACAAGATTTGAAGACTACAGCATGCCCAAGGATATCATTGTGTTTGTACTTGATCCTCTCACAGTCCGCCCAGGTGGAGAATTCTTCTCCCTTGCTAAGAAAACCATACCCTTGCTGGATGAGGCTCCAATTCAAACTGAGCTGATTGAATTCCAGACATCGAGCCATCTCAGGGATGCACTCAGGAGTGCCAAGTCCTTGTGTGCACTTTGGGTGGCATGCTCAGAGGAATACAGCAGAATAAAGAAACTTGCATTTTATGTGCTAACAATGTTTGGATCGACTTACACCTGCGTGTCCTCATTTTCCTCTATGAACGCAGTATAGATTCACGACTGGAACTAGTTTTCACATACACTACCAGTCAAAGTTTTAGAAAAACCCTTGAATGAGTAGGTTTTCTTTATTTTTACTATTTTCTACATTGTAGAATAATAGTGAAGACATCAAAACTATCAAATAACACATATGGAATGATGTAGTAAACAAAAAAGTGTTTAAAAAAAAAATATATATATACTGTATATTTGAGATTCGTCAAATAGCCACCCTTTGCCTTGATGACAGCTTTGCACACTCTTGGCATTCTCTCAACCAGCTCCACCTGGAATGCTTTTCCAACAGTCTTGAAGGAGTTCCCACATATGCTGAGCACTTGTTGGCTGCTTTTCCTTCACTCTGCGGTCCGACTCACCCCAAACCATCTCAATTTGTTCGAGGTCGGGGATTGTGGAGGCCAGGTCATCTGATGCAGCACTCAATCACTCTCCTTCTTGGTCAAATAGCCCTTACACAGCCTGGAGGTGTGTTGGGTCATTGTCCTGTTGAAAAACAAATGATAGTCCTTCTAAGCCCAATCCAGATGAGATGGTGTATCGCTGCAGAATGCTGTGGTAGCCATGCTTGTTAAGTGTGCCTTGAATTCTAAATAAATCATAGACAGTGCCACCAACAAAGCACCTCACATCATAACACCTCCTCCTCCATGCTTCACGGTGAGAAATACACATGCGGAATCATCCGTTCAGCTACACCGGGTCTCACAAAGACACGACAGTTGGAACCAAAAATATCCAATTTGGACTCCAGACCAAAGGACCGAATTCCACCAGTCTAATGTCCATTGCTCGTCTTTCTTGGCACAAGCAAGTCTCTTCTTCTTATTGGTGATTAGTAGCGGTTTATTTGCAGCATTTCGACCATGAAGGACTGATTCACACAGTCTCCTCTGAACAGTTGATGTTGAGATGTGTTTGTTACTTGAACTCTGTAAAGCATTTATTTGGGTTGCAATTTCTGAGTCTGGAAACTCTAATGAACTTATCCACTGCAGCAGAGGGAACTATGGGTCTTCCATTCCTGTGGCGGTCCTCATGAGAGCCAGTTTCATCATAGCGCTTAATGGTTTTTGCAACTGCACTTGAAGAAACTTTCAAAGTTCTTGAAATGATCCTGATTGACTGACCTTCATGTCTTAAAGTAATGATGGACTGTCATTTCTCTTTGGTTATTTGAGCTGTTCTTGCCATAATACGGACTTGGTTTTTTACCAAATAGGGCTATCTTCTGTATACCACCCCTACCTTGTCACAACACAACTGATTGGCTCAAACACATTAAGAAGGAAAGAAATTCCACAAATGAACTTTTAACAAGGCACACCTGTTAATTGAAATGCCTTCCAGGTAACTACCTCATGAAGCTGGTTGAGAGAATGCATCTAGTGTGCAAAGCTGTCATCAAGGCAAAGGGTGGCTATTTGAAGAATCTGAAATATAAAATACTTTTAGTTTTGTTTAACAGTTTTTTGGTTACTACATAATTCCATATGTGTTATTTCATAGAGTTGATGTATTCACTATTATTCTACAATGTAGAAAATAGTAAAAATAAAGAAAAACCCTTGAATGAGTAAGTGTTCTAAAACTTAGTGTAAGTCAATTGAGGACTGCCTGCGCATCAAAATCACATCTCACACGACATCCACAAGATCGTGTCCAAGAGGATATACAACTTTTCCCATTGAGTAAGTAACTTAATGGCCTATATGACTTTAATTAGTAAATACTAACATTATTTTGAGTGCTTATCCAGGGATATTTAGGTCTCTAGCTGACAGTATTTTCTGTTTGTTTTTTGTTACAGGAGCAGACTATACCGATACAGACATTCAGATACAGACATCACCTTTTTTTCTTAAAATTATTGTTTTATTTAGGATGCTACAGTTTTGGCCAGTTGAAATTGAAAATAGGCCTAATAAAAAACATCCCACATATATTTTTTTTATTGTGAAAGATGCTGTTAAGCCTCATAACTGGCTGAGGGAGGCTAAGTTATTTTATATAGGCCTAGGCTCGGAAGAAATAGACTCCAATTAAACCCTCTTGTTATTTATACAGTCAAATTAAAATTAAGATTATTGTTGAAATGAATTACAATATTTTCAGCACCAGGTGCTGTTCATCTCCTATTGATTTACTTTTTGTTATATTGCTTATTAAATTAAAATAATATTAATAATTATTGGCCTGTGGGCCGCCAGTTGGGGAACCCTGCTCTACTCTCTCCTCTTCTATCCTGTCATCTCTCCCTTCTGCTAAATCCTTCTCACTCCTGTCTCCTCATTCTGCCTCTATGACCCTACTCTCCTCGCTTTCCACATCCTATGACTCTCAATGTCTCCTTTCCTCCCTGCCAGCTCGGCCCTCCCCTTCTGCTCTGTGGCTGAATGACTCACTGCGAGCTTACAGAACAGGGCTGCGGGCATCTGAGCAAAAAAGGAGGAAAACTAAACTTCCGGAGGACCTATTATCCTTTCACTCCCTCCTCTATACCTTCTCTTCCTCTGTATCCACAGCTAAAGCCACTTTCAATCACTCTCAATTTCAAGCTTCTGCCTCTACCTCTAGGAAATGATTTTCAACCTTCAACCTTCCCACCTTAATCTTCCACCCCCCCACCCCCCCTCCTTCTCTGCGAACGACTTGGTCAACCATTTAGAAAAGAAGATTGACGACATCCGCTCCTCATTTACTCAGTCTATTTAGTCCACTTGTCCCACTCACACAGAACTACACTAAGCCTTGACCTCTTTCTCCAGATGAAATCCTGCCTGCTCAACCCCATTCCCTCCTCCATACCCTTCTCCCATTCCTGACCACTGGCCTCGTCACCTTTAACTCAGGAAACCAACACTATACCTCTGACGTCAAAAACTACAGTCCGGTATCCCTTATTTATTTTCTTTCCAAAACATTTCACCGTGCTGTCTCTGACCAACTCTCTTGCTAGCTCTCTCAGAACGATTTTCTTAACCATTTAGGCTTCAAGACGGGTCACTCACACTGCTCTCCTCTGTGTCATAGAGGCTCTCTGCACAGCCAAAGCTGACTCTCTCTCCTCTGTTCTCATCCTCCTAGATCTATCCGCTGCCTTCGAGATGATGAACCATCATATCCTCCACCCTCTCAGGGCTGGGAATTTCAGGCTTTGCACACTCTTGGATTGCATGCTACCTGGCAGGCCGCTTCTACCAAGTGATGTCGAGAGGATCTGTGTCTGCACAATGCGCTCTCACTACTGGTGTCCCCCAGGGCTCAGTTCTACTATATCCGTAGAGTACAACCCTACGTCACACAGGTAGTGGCGTAGGTCCTAATCCAGGCACTTGTCATCTCCCTTCTGGACTATTGCAACTTGCTGTTGACTGGGTTCCCCGCTTGTGCCATCAAACCCCTGCAACTTATCCAGAACACAGCAGCCCACCTGGTGTTCATGTTCTCCCATGTACCCCCCACTAGCACTGACTTTGCTGATAGCTACTTTATTGAGAGAAAAAAAATCTTATTATTGTATGACTGATATATGGGGTTGCCCTACCTAGCTATCTTTAGATGAATGAACTGTAAGTCGCTAAATGACGAGTGTGTGTGTGTGTTTGCAGATAGAGTATCAGGGTCATAAAACCTCACTGTGTGGGGTGTTGTGAAGCTATCTACTACTAGTAACAGGAAATGTGACCTTTTTCTTAACCCAATGACACTTTTGTCAATATATCATTTAGGATAGCCAGAGGGCTACACACTACAGGCCTATGCTACCAACACTGACTTCTAAGCTCTACTGTTATATAATCCAAGCAAGGGTGACAGGGGGGAAAAGTATGACATACAATTACTAGTCAATATACACAAGGAAAATGAAAAAAATAATAACCTTGGGCATTTTGTGAATGTGCTACCAAATGGAAATGACTCACTCAAAAGAAATCAGAAAGAAATCATAACCAAGTAATACTTCATTGCAGTCTTCCGTCTGATGCACATTACTAACGTATTTCCGTTCTTAGTCAATAAAGTTGTACAATGAAATTGAAACCTCATAATCATTATCTTGGTGGAAGAAACAGTTGTTTATGGAATTGGAGTTCAGTGTTGGTATATCTGTTTGATTTTCCTATTAGACTCCAGGCTACCGTTTTACTGTTTCAATCAGTCCAAATAATTTAGCTAACGGCAAAAGCTGATAAAATATGACATGAAAATGTGATCTCTATTGTTATTTCCACAGCATCGTAATGAATGCAATAACGTAGTAATGAAATAGCAAACCCTGTTATTTGAAATCATGTTTGTCCTACTGATCCTGTAAATAGATGTGTATCAGCATGACACCTGAAAATCTCCATTAAAATGTAATGTCAGTACCAGCAATACACAGACATGACAATATACAGGAACTGCATTTAGTTGACATAAACGCCTGACTGCACACACGCCTGTAAGTACACAGACGCACATTCAGACACACACAGACACACATATGCACACACACACCCACATCACTGAACCTGGACAATGAAATGAGGACACTACTGCACCTGGTGATGGCTGGCCTTTGCTAGCTCCTGATTGGCTGACTCCACGTTGGATGTGGTGGTCTGAATGTGGTCCTCAATGCTATCTGAAGAGACATAAAAGCATGGTAAATATAATGATTATACTTCATAGCAACACAGATATATTTTATAGCAACACAGTACCCCCAGTTTAGGACCTTTTCTTACCAGGTTGAACACACTGGGTACTCTTTCATTCTATAGTGGTAATAGAAGAAACATACAGGTACTTCCACTACTTAGTAGGATTTTGTCACTATACTGTATGTAACAAATGGAACAATTTCCTTCATGTTTAAACGGCCATCTTTCACACACATACACAATCAAAATGTATACAATTCCACATGAATTCGGGCCTCCCAAGCAGTCTAAGGCGCTGCATCGCATTGGTGTCACTACAGACCTGGGTCTGTAGACCTGTAGACCTGGGATCCCAGGCTGTGTCACAGCCGGCTGCGACCGGGAGACCCATAAAGCGGTGAAGCATCGTCCGGGTTAGGGGAGGGTTTGACTGGCCGGGATGTCCTTGTCCCATCGCACTCTAGTGACTCCTTGTGGCGGACTGGGTGCATGCACATTCAGTCGCCAGTGTTTCCTCCAACACATTGGTGTGGCTGGCTTCCGTGTTAAGCGAGCAGTGTGGCTTTTTTTATTTTTCCTTTATTTAACATGCAAGAACACATTCTTATTTAGAATGACAGCCTAGGAACAGTGGGTTAACTGCCTTGTTCAGGGGCAGAAAGACAGATTGTTACCTTGTCAGCTCGGGGATTCGATCCAGCAACCTTTCAGTTACTGGCCCAACGCCACTAGGCTACCTGCCGCCCCAGGGTCATGTTTCGGCTTGGCAGGATTGTGTTTCGGAGGATGCATGGCTCTTGACCTTCACCGGGTCTGTACGGGAGTTGCAGCGATGGGACAAGACTACCAATTGGATATCACAAAATTAGGGAGGAAAAAAACGAAACCAAAAAAATCATGTGAATTCACAATGCAGCTGCGCTGATGTCCACATTGCACCTGTACTAGTATTACTATACTTGGAGAGAGAGTGGTTCACGGGTTCACTTCACACTGTTCACAGCGTGGTTGCCAGTACACCAAATCAGCAGAGAAGTTGAGCCTCGCACTTCAACGCTCTTAGTTGTTACGGAAATTGACCCACTATGCGGTTTACTTTCTGCATCTACGGTTAGGGATATTTCTTAACGTTAAGGATCCCAATTTTGTTTAAACGCTCACACCCCTACACCTTAGCATACACTATTTGTGTTGTGGTGCTGTTATGTGAGCATTGTGGAAACATCAATATTCCTCGTCCTCTTTATCATGTACAGTCTAACTTCTATTTCATTTCCTACAGAGGCTCAATGTGGTGTATCTTCTGCTCATTTCCTGTCTCTCCGTTCACTGGTCCTTGTGTCTTTGGCCTCTGTGTGTGTGTGTGCACGCTGTTTTCGGTGTGATTGTGTTTGTATGACACATCCAGACTTTGAATGGGTGAATTGGGTACACACCATTCCTCTGCACACACATTGGTAGCCTTGAGAGGTTTAATCTTACTCAGAATGTGCATAATTTGCTGTTGTTAACACATACAGTGGGAGAGAGAGAGAGGAGAGAGAGAGAGAGAGAGAGAGAGAGAGAGAGAGAGAGAAAGGAAGGTGTAAGTGGAGGGAGAGAGAGAGAGAGAAAGAAAGCGACTATTTGATAACCCCTCATAATATCTCATTGCTCATTGCTCATTGCTCCCTCACACTATGCTCCGATTGAGCTGCTCGTATGATGTCACGTTCAACTTCCTTGAACGCGCTCTCCATGGTCGTGAAGCTTCAAAATCTTAGAACAACACACAACTGTGTTTATAGATAGACCAACTTAGTTGTAGTTCTCTCCTTATTTACATAATCACTTGCACAAGATCCTTAATAAACTGGAAAAGGATGCACACACATTCTCAGTCACACAACCGTAAATTGCGTCACGTTTGATCGATGATGTAGTATATTGAGTTTTCTTTGAGTGACACTTTTTATGATGCACAACATTCTAATTTAATTTCTATGTTTAATTACTTCCTCATTGGCTGTCACCATAGTGACGGCTTGAGAATAAACTGAGAACGGAGCTTTCAAAAGTCATACTCCGTCATACATTTCATTTTCTAAACATAACAGAAGTCAACCAATTATTAGTCTTTGAATAATCCAAATGACTTGTCTTATTCCAATGCACACCATAGTAACTATAGTTGTTGTATCCAGTGAGAACTAATTCAAACCTAAATCCAATCCTTTTCCCAATTAAAAACAAATGTTTGGTTCACTGCCCATCAATTCAATGCCGAGCCTCAAGCATGCAGGACACAAATCTCTCTCTCTCTCTCTCTCTCTCTCTCTCTCTCTCTCTCTCTCTCTCTCTCTCTCTCTCTCTCTCTCTCTCTCTCTCTCTCTCTCTCTCTCTCTCTCTCTCTCTCTCTCTCTCTCTCTCTCTCTCTCTCTCTCTCTCTCTCTCTCTCTCTCTCTCTCTCTCTCTCTCTCTCTCTCTCTCTCTCTCTCTCTCTCTCTCTCTCTCTCTCTCTCTCTCTCTCTCTCTCTCTCTCTCTCTCTCTCTCTCTCTCTCTCTCTCTCTCTCTCTCTCTCTCTCTCTCTCTCTCTCTCTCTCTCTCTCTGTGCATGCTGGGTGTTTTTGGAGTCTGAGTGTTTGGTGTGGAAAGCTCTATCCTAACTAACTTTCTTGATTCTTTTCTTTACATGTTATTTTCTATGGTGGAGGGTTAATGCAATATTTGTTTTTGGCGGTATCCAAAGTTTTTTTTTCAAAGTTAGGGTGGAAGAGGACAGAGTAACTTTCCTGGGGGTTGGAAGGTGTAGTGTGCGCAATGGCTTCTCAGCCTAGCGCGGAGGAGACGCTGTCTATACAGCATGGATTCAGGTGTGTTCCTGAGAACGGAGTTAAGGTGGAGGAGGTTCTGCTCGCGGTCGGTGAACAGGTAGGAGCTGAGTTTATACATTCTGCTTCTAGAATGAACAAAGCTGTGGTTGTGTTCATGAAAAGGGCTAATTTGGTCGGTAGGCTAATTGCTAGCGGAATATTTGTAAGGGATGTGTTGGTGTCAATTTCACCTCTCTCTACCCCTTCAACAAGAGTTGTAGTGGCAAATTTGCCTCCGTTTATCACGGATGATCAAATTAGGAAAGAGCTGAGTCGTTTTGGTAAGTTTGCTAGCGGTTTCCGTGTACTGTCAGCAGGGTTTCAGGCAGATGCCGTTAAACACGTTGTTTCGTTCCGGAGGCAAGTGTTTATGTTTCTGAACAACAACGAGCAACAGCTAAATGTGCATTTTAAAGTGAGGCATGGGGAGGGTCTCTATGCAGGTTTTGCCAGCACAGATAGTCTACGGTGTTTTGAATGTGGGGATTTGGGGCACAAGAGCTTTGCGTGCCCACATAAAGGCCGTAGACAAGGTGAGGATACAAGCGCAAATGGGGGAAATCGAGGTCAAAATGCAGGGGGTAAGGAGATGCAGACAGCAGAGGCTGGGCCTAGTCAGTCTAGAGATGGTAGGGTAGTGGAGGCTGGGTCTAGTCAGGCTAGAGATGGTGGAGAAGCAGAGGCTGGGTCTAGTCAGGCTAGAGATGGTGGGGAAGCACAGGCTGGGTCTAGTCAGGCTAGAGATGGTGGGGTAGCTGAGGCTGGGCCTAGTTATGCTATGGAGGGTGGTGTAGAGGGTGCTGGGTCTAGGCAGGCTATGGATGGTGGTATAGCAGAGGCTGAGTCTAGTCAAGCTATGGATGGTGGGGTAGCTGAGGCTGGCCCAAGTCATGCTATGGAGGGTGGTGTAGATGATGCTGGGCCGAGTCATGCTATGGAGGGTGGTGCAGATGATGCTGGGCCGAGTCATGCTATGGAGGGTGGTGTAGATGATACTGGGTCTAGTCAGGTTATTCTAGTGGATGAGGAGAGTATAGTGGGGCAGTGTAAGAGATTAGGGGGGGAGGAGGAGGGTGTCAAGCGGAAAAGGAAAAAGGGTGTGGACAAAGGCACCATGGAAATGTTGCCTGTTGCTGTGGGTGAGGCCCTAACCAGAGAGAAAGGGCAGGTGGTCAGGGTGGGAGATAGAGAAGAGGAGGAAAGTGAGTCTGAGGAAGAGGATGAGGAGTTATTTTTTTCAGACTCCTCTTCAATTGGCCCGGAGCTGACAGCCAGTCAACCAGAGGGGTCTAAGTACACGTTGAGAGAACTGACAAGGTTCCTGAATGAGACTAAGGGGAAAAAAGTTAATCTTGAGGCTTTTTTTCCTGATTCTAGAAAGTTTGTAAGATCAGTACAACATGCTATGAGAAATGAGGGGCATGGTGTCCTCTCACCCAAGAAACGGTTTAGGTTGAGGAAGTGGGTCACAACAGTGCGTAAAGGTTTACCTTCAGACACTGTTTAAATGTAAACGCCGTCGGGCGGCACTGACTCTCCTGCCCAAAAAAGGGGACTTGTGTGAACTTAAGAACTGGAGGCCTGTGGCATTACTCTGTGCGGACTATAAGATATTTGCCAAGGTCCTCTCTAACAGACTGAAGTCCCATCTGGACTCTATAATACACAAGGACCAGACATATTGTGTACCGGGACGCTCAATCACGGACAACTTGTTCTTGATTAGGGACATGTTGGACTTGTCGAGAGGTTCTAATGTGAACTTTGGACTGGTCTCTTTAGATCAAGAGAAGGCTTTTGATAGAGTGGATCATGAGTATCTGTTTAATGTGATGTCTGTGTTTGGGTTTGGGAAGAGCTTTGTGAACTGTGTGAAGCTGTTGTATGCTGGGGCGTCATGTATGGTTAAGGTGGGAGGGGCGCTCAGTAGGCCTGTCTGGGTGAGACGGGGCATTAGACAAGGATGCCCTCTATCTGGGCAGCTGTACACACTAGCCATTGAGCCTTTTTTAGGACTGCTACGCAGGAGACTGCGGGGAGTGTGCTGGACAGGCATGGAGGTGGTGACAGGAATAGCAGTCTCAGCATATGCAGATGATGTTTCTGTGATGGTCAGGGATGGGCAAGATATGCAGGAACTAGAGACCAGTCTGAAGGTGTACGAGGGAGCTTCATCAGCTAAGGTAAACTGGGGAAAGAGCAAAGCTCTGTTATGTGGGGCATGGGGGGATAGGGCTCCTCCTCTGCTTCCAGGGGGTTTGCAGTGGGGTTGTGAAGGGCTTAAAGTGTTGGGGGTGTACCTGGGCTCGGAGAGGTGGGTCAGCAAGAACTGGGAGGGGCTGTCACAGGCAGTGGTGTCAAGACTGGCCAGGTGGAGGTGGCTCCTGTCCCAAGTGTCATATAGAGGGAGGGTGCTGATAATCAACAACCTGGTGGCATCTTCCTTGTGGCATAAACTGGCTGTCCTCAACCCCCCCGCCGGTCTGCTTGCAGACCTGCAACGCAAGCTGGTGGACTTCTTTTGGTCGGGCCATCACTGGCTGAAGGCAGCAGTGTTGTACATGACCGTCCACGAAGGAGGACAGGGCCTGGTGGAACTGGAGAGCAGGATGGCTGCTTTCCGGCTAAAGGCGGTGCAGAGACTGCTGTACCATACTGATGTTGGCTGGAGGGAACCAGCATGCGCGCTGCTGAGGAGAGCTGGCGGATTAGGGTTGGACCGGCAGCTGTTCCTCATGAAGCTGGAGAGGCTGAGTACAGCAGGTCTCTCAGAGTTTTACTCTGCGGTGCTGAGGGCCTGGCAGCTGCTAAGGCCCACACGAGAAGGGGGTGTGGAGCCTGGGCAGTGGGTGTGGGAGGAGCCTATTTTCCACAACCCAGCCATCCCTTTGAGATCGGTTCAGTCGGCCACCCTGCAGAGGCAACTGATGGCAGGGGGTTTACAAAGGCTAGGTGACCTGAGACTGCTGGGAGAGGAGGGGTGGAAAACCCCGGAGGTCTTGGCGCAACAAACAGGAATAACGTCTCTTAGGCTGCTGGAGAGATTCCTGGAGGAGGTCCAGGAGGCACTGTCTGAGCCGGTAAGGGGGGTTTTTGAGAGGCCAAAGGGAGAGGGGCCACCAATGTTTCCGCCACTGCAGGTGACGGCAGAGACTGGAGACTGGCAAGGGGGTCTGGAGGACTTGTTAGATTTTAACACTCCGAGCCTGGGGGAGTTTGAGGGGGTGGGAGGTAAAGCCCTCTACAACCTCTGCGTTAAGGTTAGGAACATTAGAAGCCTAACAGGAGTGAAGGCACATCAGTGGCAGGGGGTATGTGGGGCGGAGAGTATGGTGGGTTTTAGATGGAGGGCGCTCTACAAACCCCCAGTACCAAAGAGGTCAGGGGACCTCCAGTGGAGGGTTCTTCATGGAGCCCTGGCCACTAACAGCTGGTTGGCACGGGTTGATCCGGGAATTGGGCAGGGGTGTCCTTTCTGTCAAATGAATGAAACTGTGTTTCATGTGTTTTCTGTGTGCACCAGGTTAATGCCATTAATGTCTCTGTTGGAATGTCTGTGTGACAGGTTGGGGGTGGTTTTTGCTGTTGGGATGTTTATAATGGGATACAGGTATTCGAGTAAGGAGAAAGAAAAATGTGTTTTGTTGAATTTTCTGTTTGCTCAGGCAAAATTAGCTATTTGGCTAACAAGGAGAAACAGGGTCAAAGGTGGGGGGATAACAGACCCTTTACTACTGTTTAATGGGATGGTCTCTGCGCGCCTTAGGGTTGAGTTTGAGTTCTATAAACTGATCAAATGTGTGGAGATGTTTGAGGAGATATGGTGTGTTGGGGGGGCTGTCTGTATTGCTGGGGAAGATGTTTTGGATATACGGTTGTAGGAGAGGGTATTGTTTTTGTGTATGGTGATGGTGGTTTGTATCATGTGGTAGATGGAAAGGTGAGTATGGTACATGTATGCAGTACAGGATATATTTTTGTTTTTTTTATTTTAGGGGGGGGTGAGTTTTAAATGAAATGAGAATGTTTCAATAAAGAAAGACAAAAAGTCAAAAAAGTCTCTCTCTCTCTCTCTCTCTCTCTCTCTCTCTCCATACTAATTCACATTTCCTCTCTCTACAGGGTCATTTTCCTGCTGTAACAAACTGGCTCAAATGAATATCCTACATCTGTAGTACATGGCTTGATAATTTGCACAAAGAATCATAACCCTGATAGTATGCTAATACAAGGAGACAATTGAGCCGCATTGGAGACAAGAAAACACACACAAACACACCTCCATAAGCCTTTACTTCCCTCACACTATGCTCCACTAATTATGTCTTTGATATGCAAGACATTTCTAGGGAGAAAAACATCTCATCAACAAGGAAAAGCATAAGTTGTCAAACATGGCTACAACTCATATTCTACAACATCACATTCTCTATGTTTTTGGGTATTATAAGGACATGTAAGTAAATGTGACTGAATCAAGACATAATAACCTTCTATCTGAAAACCACTGTATTCCTCTGGTTCCTTACAAAAACCACAAGATTGACCACATGCTGTAGGTACTATAACCACAATGAGACTAACGCAATACTTAGATAATAAAATAGATGAGTGCACCACTTCACCTTTGAATGACCCAAGTTCACTTGTCTAGCCTTTCTCTCTGTCTCTCTGTCTCTCTCTCTGTCTCTCTCTCTGTCTCTCTCTCTGTCTCTCTCTCTCTCTGTCTCTTTTGTAGCTGTTGATTGCATCAGTTCTGGCACAGCGTGACCTGTGGCTTTGTCGAGTGTGTCACCACATGGAAGCAGAGGCTTTGTCACAGAGAAGCTACTTTCAACTCTACGCCCTCTAAAAAGCACTAATCCAAACTTCCTGGGTTTGTTGATTTCTCAATTTACCCCTCTACCGCTCCCCCGCTGCTCCTCTGGACACCTCCACATGCCTCAGCCCCCTTGCCCCCCTAAAACCCCATCAGCTTATTCAGACCCAGCTTTTATTATACACATAAAAATAAAAAGCTCACCATGTGCACCGCAGCTATAGAAAAGCAAAACATGCAATTTACCTGATTCTATTTCAAGGTTGGCTGGGAGAGAGAAACATTATGTCTGTGGTCCATAATGGATGTGGAAAAGACTACAGCAGTAGAGTAGTACAACTCTCAGGTACTTGGACAGAGCACCTTGACTCTGTACACTGGTGAGCTGAACACCCTCTCACAGTTACCACCTCCACCATCTCTTAAAGCCATCATGTTCATCCTTACACACTTTAGCACTTTCCCACCACACCAATGTTCCACTTCCCTCTGTATCCACAGTCTCAATGTATCCACAGTCTCAATGTATCCACAGTCTCAATGTATCCACAGTCTCAATGTATCCCCAGTCACAATTTATCCACAGTCTTAATGTATCCACAGTCTCAATGTATCCACAATGTATCCACAGTCTAAATATATCCATGATGTATACCCTCATAGTCATACTAAAATATATCCTCCCTACGTCCTCACATGAAGGACGACTACAGAAATTGAAAAGACATAAATCTAATGAGATTCTAATGGCATTTTACTAGTGTACCCAATTTCATCAACAATTGACATTTAACTTCTTAGAACTCGCCACTATTTATTTCCCCTTATTTTCCCTGTGCTCTGCATGTGAGAGAAATGAGGAGGGACACTGAAGTTGAAAGGAGAGATTTCCTCCTGCGTGTTCACCTCAAAAAACCCTTTCTCTAAAGGCCAAACAACAAACAAGTCGTATTTCTGTCCTAACACACATAGTCAGCGCCATCCAGAACTTATCTAGGAAACAAAAGTGCCATTTGTTTAAATATTCCCTTCCATAAGGCTGAACATTATTCACTCTAAATGTTAAGTACCCTAATTATGGATAGAATCTGGGATAAATTGTGTATTGCTCTCCAGTTCCTCTTTGTTTCTCTCTCGTTGCCTGTTGCCTGCTCTCTTGTAGCATTGAGTCTGTGAGAGTTGGAAACTTGGCATGAGTCTAAAGTATAATTCAAATCAAATCAAATTGTATTTGTCACAGGCGCTGAATACAACAAGTGGAGACTTTACCGTGAAATGCTTACTTACGAGCCCTTAACCAACAATGCAGTTAAAAAGTTAGAACATTTGAAAATAGATCAAAAGAAAAGGTCATTGTCCTCTAGATGGATTAAAACAGCCAGACTCAGGGACACTCTCCCACACAATGGACCAATTAGAATAGAAGAAGAATCCTTTTCCTTCGTTTATGAGATCTCAACCTCGGACACACATGCACACACACAAAGGTACACACACATACCAGAGACACATGTACAGCAGAATTTGGTTTGGCACACACATTGATATGCACAAGTATGATCAGTCATGCTGCTTCGTTTATGCTTCCCTTGTTCCTCTTTCTCTCTCTTCCATCCAGTCTGCTAGAGTATCTGTACATATCCACTCTCCTGTCCTCCTTCCTCATGTTTTTCTCTTTCAGTGACTAGTGTTCCATATCATCCCCCCTGTCTCCAGTCCATCTCTCTGCAGGGTGATGGTGGTGCTGTTATATCTCTCTGTCTGTGCGTTGAACCACACTTTCCCTCTCTCTGCCAAGTCTAGATCAGCGCTGGGTTGCAGGACTTGTTTATCAATAACAGAAGACTGGGACATGCTGTCCTGTCCTCTAACCATTGTTGTTATTGTAACCCACCTGTCAAGCAACCATTTATCACGTGTTAAGGTTCAAAAGTTTGTTTGATTGATGGGAGTCCTGAGGTGATTAATAATGTCTGCTAACTCATGACGAAAGAGATGCTGATAAAGTTGGTCAAAATATCAAAGGGATTACAAAGACACAGAGATGAAAAGGCAGACAGACAGAGTAATATGCAGACAAGGATGACCGCACACAGGAGCTCAGGCAATCATAAAAACACACACGCGTACACACAAACACACACACACACACGTGATGTCTCACCTATGGCATCTCCCTGCTCGTGCACCATACTGGCCAGATCTCGCATGATTTGGCTGACATCCAACATGTCCCTCTGTAAAGGAAACAGACAACGAAGGGTTAAATAAATACATTCTACTCTCGAGGTCATTGGCTATCCGCATTACCGGGATTTCTTCTTCCATAGTCTCCATGGATTCCCCAAAATAGACAGGGATATGTAAGTCAAAACATTATTCTTATGGGCACGGTAGCGTCCCACCTGGCCAACATCCGGTAAAATTGCAGAGCGCAAAATTCAAACTTCAGTATTATAAATATTTAACTTTCATAAAATCACAAGCGTAATACATAAAAATAAAGCTTAACTTCGTGTTAATCCAGCCGCGGTGTCAGATTTCAAAAAGGCTTTACGGCGAAAGCAAACCATGCGATTATCTGAGGACAGCGCCCCGCATACAAACACATGCAAAACATATTTCAACCAGGCAGGTGCAACACGAAAGTCAGAAATAGCGATATAAAATACCTTACCTTTGATGATCTTCTTCTGTTGGCACTCCAAAAGGTCCCAGTTACATCACAAATGGTCCTTTTGTTCGAAAATGTCCTTTATATCCATAAAAACTCAGTTTAGCTGGCGCGCTTCAGTCAATAATCCACCCAGTTTCCCTCCATCAAAATGCATACAAAATGAATCCCAAACGTTACTAATAAACTTTTCCATACACTGTTTATAATCAAACCTTAGGTACCCTAATACACAAATAAACGATACAATTTAAGACGGAGAATCGTTATTGTCTTTACCGGAGAAAAATACCAAAGAACGCGCTCTCTTCCACGCGCTTGGAAACACTACAGCCAAAATGGGAGCAACCTAGAAAAACTACAATTTCTGGCTAATTTTTCCAATAACCAGCCTGAAACTCTTTCTAAAGACTGTTGACATCTAGTGGAAGCCCTAGGAACTGCAATCTGGGAGGACTTGGCCTTAAAATTAAAGTGATAGCCATTGAAAATAGAGGTAGGCTGAAATTATTATTATTTTGGATGGTTTGTCCTCGGGGTTTCGACTGCCATATCGGTTATGTCATACTCACAGACATAATTTTAACAGTTTTAGAAACATTAGAGTGCTTTCTATCCAAATTTGCCAATTATATGCATATCGTAGCTTCTGGGCCTGAGTAACAGGCAGTTTACTTTGGGCATGCTTTTCATCCGGACGTCAAATACTGCCCCCCACCCAAGAGAGGTTAAACAATTAAAAAAGATATATCGAAACTACTCTCTGAGAAGTTTTTGCTAGGACTGCTAGGACTGTCTGGGAGTGGACTGAGTGAGGGACCTTATTGGAGGGATATGTTCCCTGAAAACTAGCTGTTATTGGCAGAGTTTTGAAACACTCTTTTTATTTGTTTATTAACTTATAACGCCTGGCAGGCCAAAACCCCACCAATGCAAAACGAGCTGAAATTTCAAGCTGTCTTGTCAAACAGCTCTTTCACTAAAAGGGTATTACCATCATTTTCACAATTTCACAGTATTACTCCAACCTCATAGTGTGGAAATATTTATAAAACACAGCTAAATCTAGTTTTTGAATGCACTGCCCCTTTAAAATCCACCACGCTAAGCCCATTAAAAACTAAATGTAAATTTGTGTTTCATATAAAACGATATAAACGTGTATGGACACAGTAATTGATAGAGTGTTGTTTACTTCTGTTTTCGTTTCAGTCAGTGTGCAGTCTGGCCACTGCAGAGAGAGAAAGAATTACCACACTGGGTGACCTGCACTTTTTTCCCTCCTCGCCAGTTTCCTGGCTTTGAATCTGTTCACTGTGTATCAGCTCAAAGCAATATGAAGGCTTATAAAACCTCTGTCTATCTCCCTATCACAGGTCCCCCTTTCCTCCATTATAGCACCATGCAATCACAGCTGTGTTTGTATAGCCTCACCCACTGGGCCATCCATCACAGGTGTCTGATATTGCTGTGGAAACTGGCAGCAGCCATCCTGGCTCTTGGCAAACACCATCTGGTTGGATCCAAAATGGCCTCTGGCAAAACCTCATGACGCTAAAGACTTTCTTGCTGTTTTCATCTTTGGGCAACCCTCTCCATCACACAGGAATAGAATAACAACACATTTATTTTACCTGGCAAAGCGGTTGCTGGCAATCTGAACTCAGTTCATTACAATGACAGAACGCTTTAACAAAGTCATGAGTGAGAGTCTGAGTAGCAGAGAGAGAAAGTGAGTGGCGGGCTGTCTTCTGTTCAGATCCCTGCCAGCCTGGGGGCAGAGTGGGAGTGGAAAGGCTTAGGGCCAGATGTGTGCTCTTTTCCATTTTTCATAGGGTTATATTAAGCTCATGGCCACTCTTCCACCATTGGCCTCCCAGGCCCTGGTTCACTAGGTTTTAAACAGTAGGTTTTCAGTCTACCCACACACCCACACCCACTCCACCAACTATACATAATGTCCCACAGAGAGTGTTGACCCATGCTGGGATGGGGACAGGCTATGTTCCATATGCTCTGCTGCACTTCCTGTACACTTTGAATTAATTATCAACAGACAAAAGCACAATGACCTCAAAAGACAACCAGAGTCCTTTGAAAGACAAATGTTGGGAAAAGGTCTTAAGGTATTAAGAACTGGAATCCTACTCTTACCCAAGACTATTTGTAGTTGTCACACCCTGATCTGTTCCACCTGGCCTTGTGCTTGTCTCCACCCCCCTCCAGGTGTCACCCATCTTCCCCATTATCCCCTGGGTACTTACTGTGTTCTCTGTCTGTCTGTTGCCAGTTTGTTTTGTTTCATCAAACCTACCAGCATTTTCCCCTCTGTTCCTGGTTTCCCCAGTTGTGACCTTTTCTGCCCGCCCTGACCCTGCCTGCCGTCCTGTACCTTTGTCCCACTACTCTGGATTACCAAGCTCTGCCTGACCTGACCCCGAGCCTGCCTGCCGTCCTGAACCTTTGCCCCACTGCGTGGATTATCGACCCCTGCCTGTCTTGACCTGTTGTTTGCCTGCCCCTGTTGCTGTAATAAACATTGTTACTTCGACACAGTCTGCATTTGGGTCTTACCTGAAACCTGATAGTAGTCTTGCTAACAATTCAGCTCCTCTTTTATAAACCATGGTGGTGAAGAAATATCCCATGTCAGTTTGTCTATATTATGCAGTGGTGTAAAGTACTTAAGTAAAAATACTTGCAAGTTCTACTTAAGTAGTTTGGGGGTACAGTGATCCCTCGCCACTTCGCGGTTCACTTATCGCGGATTCGCTATTTCGCGGATTTTTATAATGCATTTTTTTTTTTTTTTTGGTGCATTGTGCTCTGCATTCTGATTCGCTAAAAACTCACTCCCGCTTCTTGTATCAAAACATGCTACGAATTGTGCTATCATTTTGTCGTCTCGTGCAGTTATGTGTACGTACATAAAACAGCTTGGCAAATTTACATTAAGTTGGCCAAATTATCTTGTAATTTCGAACATCTCCTAAACCCATAATGTCGACGAAACGGCCTACACGTGAGTCACTGTATTTGTATACATGTAATAGTTGCTAATTGTAAAAAAAAAAAAAGTTTTCTATTTCGCGGATTTCACTTATCGCGGGTCATTTTCGGAACGTAACCCCCGCGATAAACGAGGGATTACTGTATATGTACTTTACTTTACTATTTATATTTGTGACTACTTTTACTTTTACTTCATTACATTCCTAATTATTTTTATTTTTTTACTCCATACTCAACACCCAAAAGTACTCAACATTTTGAATACTTAGCAGGACAGGAAAATTGTCCAATTCACACACTTATCAAGAGAACAACCCTGGTCATCCCTATTCCCTCTGATCTGGCGGACTCATTAAACATACATGCTTCGTTTGTAAATGATGTCTGAGTGTTTGAGTGTACCCCTGGCTATCTGTAAATTTAAAAAACAAGAATAGTGCCATCTGGTGTGCTTAATATAAGCAATTTGAAATTATTTATACTTTTACTTTTGATACTTAAATATATTTAAAACCAAATTATTTTTTACATTTACTGAAGTAGTATTTTCCTGGGTGACTTTTTTACTTGAGTATTGTTTTATATTAAGGTATCTTTACTTTTAGTCAAATATGACAACTGGGTCCTTTTTCCACCACTGACAGTATGTCTAAGTCACGGGAGTCAGTTGTTTGACTCTTCATGTCAATACCACATCTGTTATGGTGTTTCTGTGATGCAATAGACAGTCAACAAACAGAGCTCTTGTAAGAGGCAGAGGGGCCTGTCTTTGTTTCATGTGAAATAAATGTCAGACAGAGATGCAGACATCAGTTCCATCTGACACAGAGGCCACCGTAACAACACCAGACACACAATTAAACTGCATGCTGAGATAAAGGAGACAAAAACAAGCAGCTGATTGACAGGTCTGCCGGTCGCCACCGCTGTTCCATTCCTCATGTTCCTGAAGTCTAACAAGAGTCTGGGTCGGGATGACACCGCCAGAAATTAGATCTGACGATTGGCTGATATGAGCATTGCCATGAGAGATTGCAGGTTGAGTTGATTCCAAAGGCTTCAGTCATGGTGATTGTCTGATAGAGGTGAAGACAAGACCAGTCGATTGGCTGATAGTGCTTTAGTGCAGACTAAATAAGGAGGAAGTGGAAGAATAGGACTCTATTCTCCTCTGTAGAAAGCTGATGTATCCTGTTGGATCCATCCCAGTCATGGCTCATATATAATATGTTACCAAATGTTAAACATTGAGGATCAAGATCACAATGGAAAGGAAATAGTTTGCCCATTATGTTTTTAATGTTTCCATAGGACACTAGGAGTCTTTTTTGAGCTGGTTTGAGAGGGCAGTCCAGGTCGTGATGAGATGAGGGACATATGAAGCCATTGAGAAGACAACAGTCCCAAACAATGACTCCGTTTTCAAACAGGACCAGCAAAACTCTAGAAGGACATGAATATGCTGGAATTGAAGTTCCTGTGAGAGTTAGAGTTGACCGGGTGTAGAGATCACCTCTGGTGTCTGCGGAGTCAAAGGAACTCAACTGTGGGTTAGTGAAGCAAATAATACCCTCCTCCTCCAGGTAAATGATAGCAGCACCATAAATAGGACCTCATTGGGTATGCAGCTCAGCCACGACCAACGAACGCAGCCGCACGGCTCAAAGCACTGATGGGTGGCTGGCATGGGCACCGCCTCCTGCGGAGGAGTCTGGGAGATTCAGGGCTCGCTCCGTCACCCTCCAACAGGTGAGCCACCCACCTGTCCTTTGTGTACCAGCCGAGGAACGAGAGCATACCTGTCAACCAGACTGGAACAGAGGGGAGGAGAGAGAGAGAGAGAGAGAGAGAGAGAGAGAGAGAGAGAGAGAGAGAGAGAGAGAGAGAGAGAGAGAGAGAGAGAGAGAGAGAGAGAGAGAGACAGACAGAGAGAGTGCGCTCATCCTGGAACCTTGAGATGATGTTGTATTCACCCTGCACAGTCACATTACTCATCATCTGCTGCCAACACTGGTCATTTTCTCCTCCCTTCTTCCCGCTGCACGGTCACTCATTTTCTCATTTTGAAAGGCGGCTACTTCTCTTTCTTTGAAAGCTCAGCGCCAGTCCATTTTCTGCTATGACTTTCAATCAGGCAGTCAATGTGAATAAAACACACAAAATATGATTGATGGATCACGGCCTTTCTCCCTGTCATTATCAATAGTTGAAAAGGAATCTCCGTAGACTAGATACAAAGGCAGTTTACTGTAGCTGTTGTCACCATTACATGAAAGTACCTTGAAATCACCAACCCCTTATCACAAGGCATTACAACACTGACGATCATGTAAATCCATTCTACAACCATCTAGAAAGCTGGGAGGGTGAAAGTGTGAAACCAACAGACCTCTCTCTCTCTTTCTCTCTCTCCCCACCCTCCCTTTGTCCCTCTTTCCTCTTTCCTTCCCTCCCCCACTCCTCTTTCTCTCCCTCTCTTTCTGATAAATGTGTTAAGCACTGATAGGAGATTCTCTCCAGATCTCCCACCCCAGCCCAAAGGCATCGGGCAACAGGACACAGTGTCACTGCCACAGCAGAAAAACGGTTAAGCAGATTTACGTGCACGCTTACTGGTGAAAAGAAGAGGGAAAAACTATGACATTTTCTTTCAAAGGGCTGGAGTGTGTGATGTCTCTTTTTGGCCCTTGCTGAATAAACGGTTTAGAATGTAAAATCAAATGTTGCCTTTCCTGCAGCGGTCCAAAGACCTAAAACCCCAGAACACACACTAAAGAGATGCACATCACATGAACCGAAGGGCAGCCAGAGGATTTATTGTGTTTGTGAGTCTCCATGATGAGGAGGATACAGTATGTCATTGTGATTTCTTCACACTTTTCCTGTTTATGTAATTCCTCCACAATACGGTCAATTTTAGGGACATGTGCATTTCATATGCATAGCCTTTTATGGTGAGATTACCCGTCCAAAATTGTAATCAGTAATGTAATTTATGGATTATCCAAACTCAGTAATGTAATCTGATTATTTTCTGTTACATTAGAAGAAGACAAAAATATCCATCAGACACATTTGGTGTGTCATCATAGTGCTGTCTGACTACTTGTGGTCTGATTCGCTCATGTGGAACAAACTTTAACTTGTGCCTTTTTTCAATGCTGAATTGAATGTCATTGAGAAAACAGAAAGATGTCATCCTTTCTGAATTTAAAAGAAATCCAATATGTAATCATCTAGTATTTCAAAACTGTCTGTAATCTGATTACAATATTTTTGCTGGTAACGTGTCTGATTACAATATTTTTGCTGTAACAGATTGCATAGATTCACTGTCCTGTGGATGCATTGGTAGGAGAGACACGCTTTGCCGTTTTTTTACCTCTTCACAGGGCCAGGTGTTGTATTCAGATTCCCCTTGAAAGCTGTCCTCTGCTTTGCCCTGAGCTGTTTTATGAATTCATTTTGATGAAATGATCTTCGGTGCCGACAATCACGGTGTGTGTGAGGGGCAGCTGGGAGCTGACAGTATAGATGGTACAGAGGCAGAATAATCCTCCGCCACCTGAGCCTAATACTACCTTATAGTCTATCTTCTGTCTCTCTCTCTTTGAGCATTTACAATAATATCATGGTAGTCAAGGACGATAGGCCTGAATTGAATTACCCATCCCAGAGGAATGTTATACATAGAATGACTATAACAGTGTTAAAGCCTCTCAGACCACAGTAATCTGACGTCACACTGCTTGCTTAGTGGGCACCACTTCTTCCTGATTCAGCTCACACCGAGGCTCGAACCCAGGACCTCTGCCTTGCTAGCACACGTCACCGCCCTCCTAGAGAGTCTTACCAGTTTGCGCCACGCAAAAAGCTAGCTATTCACTGGCGCAAGTGGGGACACTTCAGGCTGAGGAGTAAGTTTCACACATCCCCATGTGCTACACATGGGTACATCCAATATGTTTATTATTTTTCTATGGTGTCAAACTCCTCCTGACTGATCCCAGTGTTGGTGTGTAATATGAACAGCAGAGTATCCTTAGTGTAGGTAGCGGACCGTCAGTAGGAGAGAACCACTGTAACCTCCCATGTTCCCCATCGGTCCCTGTTTGAAAACTGCTGCACTCTTTATCTTCCATTCACAGCGAGAACGCCTTGCCTGAGTGCACGCGCAGCACACACACACACACACACACACACACACACACACACACACACACACACACACACACACACACACACACACACACACACACACACACACACACACACACACACACACACACACACACACACACACACAGAGGGATGGCAAACTACCCCAGGCAACAGATCAACGCGTTCTTTTCTCAGAGGGAAGTGCTGATATCGTTTTCCTTGGATAACAGCAGATAGAAACTGATCTTAAGGTCCTCAGGGAGATGGATGGAGAGAGAGGAGAGAGAGTGGAAGAGGAGAGAATGAAAGAGGAGAGAATGAAAGAGGAGAGAGAGAGGAGGGGGGCTTTGGAGAGATGGGGGGTGGGGGTTATAGACAGGGAAAAGCACATTGTCAGATATTATTAGGCTCACCGAGGTACACCATCAGGCCCCTCAGCACCTGCCAGGGAAGTCACTACTGACATGTATCTGTGTGGGTATGACTAAAGCAGAGGCCAGACAACCCTGTCTGAACTACCAATCAAATGACTCCATCCATCTCAGTGCCTTTCTGAACAACCAATCATCATGACTACCTCCATCTCAGACCGCTCCACACAAATTAAGCTGTAAGTGGTGTCTGAGGCTCATTCAGAAGTTTGGTGCTTTTGTACCACTCAATGAGGACAGATTGATGCTGCTACTTTTCCATTCTTGTTTGACAAAAGCTCATGCGATGTGGCTAGATGAGGTGATTCTGAACATTGATGTTAAAACTTCTGAAAGGTCTGACTCTGACTACAGATACCGTACATACAACTCCCCCCAAAATATTGTTATTAGTCTTCAAGTCTTTTCACACATTGCAGTGGATTGTAAACTCCCTTCAAAGCTGGAATGGGTGTCATTTCTAAAGCATGCAGTGTGAGATTCTGGTCTCCTTTCTTGAATGATGTCCATATGTTATCACAACACTTCATCAAGCTGATTAAAGCAATTACAGGGTTTCTTTTTCTTCTCCAAAGAGTACACCAAATACGCCGAGGGACCCATAGGATAAACCTAACATCAGGAGATGCTGATGATGACAACAAATATCTGAAACCTCTTTGAAATCAGACCCATTTAAAATCACCCACAGCGGAGTGATCCTGTCGTTTAGAGTTCACATCTATCTGGTTTCACATCTGTCTCAGACACCGGCGGAAGAGAGAGAAACAGCTGTTTGGGTGGAGTCAGACCTGTACTGCATCCCAAATGCTACCCTATTCCCTATATAGTGTGCTACTTTTGACCAGAGTCCTATGGGTTTGTTGTGCATTAAATATGGAATAGGGTGCCATTTGGGACGTCACCCTGGAGTTACCTGATGTGATGCTTTGTATTTCAAAATGAGCCGTGAAAGGAAGTCTGTTTGAACATTGTGATTCCATCCACACTTAGGTAAGAGAACAAACAAGCCTATAAAGGCGCCTAGGTAATTGGGTAGCGTTTAATATGCAGAAGAGATGGTGAAAACGGCTTCAGTACTGAGACATAATACTAATAGGTTGCCCAGATGGGAGGTGGAGTCTGGGATTGGCTGAGTGTCTATTTACTAAAGTAGAGTGTTTTTATTGACCTCTCTGAAGACAATAGCGCCGGGGCAATGCACTCTCTGGCCACTTTGTAAACGACAAGCTTTATCAGAATGTTTGTTTGTTTTTTAGTTAGTTATTTCTGAGTGTTTCTCTCTCTCTCCGTGCAATCTACGGATACTCTGGGCACTTTGGCTGGAAAGTGTTGCAATTTTCAAAACAACTCAACTAAAGACACGGCTACCAGCTCAAAGCTGATGCTGGATAGATGGATTACTGCCCTTACTACTGGCAAATAGATTACATCAACTCTCACCTTGAACACTGCATACTTTAGATAGCAAACCATTCATTTGAAAGCAACAGTGCCATTGGAAAGTAGAAGGTTTTTGCCCGTTTCTCCTCAGGAACGCTGAGACGTTAAGGCAGGGTGTTGTAAACTAAGGTAGAGCACATGGATGTCTGAGCTCAATACCTCAATCTGCAGCAGGGCCTCTTCTCTCTGGCGAAGGGCCTCCACGTCTTCCTCACTGATCTCTGAGAGGAACGCTTTCTCCTGTCCATCCCCCTCGGAGCTCCCTGCTGCACCGCCAAACAGGGGACCCTCCTCCTCACACAGCTCTGCAAACGGAGTCTGGGGACTCTGTGCTCACACACACGTGCACACGCGCACGCGCACACGCACACGCACACACAAACACACGTAAACAAGAGAACATTACAATTAGATTTGTTTTGAGAATACCAATGTATATTGCTTCTGTCCTGCACCTCTTTCTCCCTGACTCCACTATAGGTCTAGGCAGTCAGTGTGATTCACAGCACAGGGCTAACCTCACAGTACCTGAGCCAACCGGAGAGCAACTGGGGGGAAAACATCCTGTACTCCCGGAATACAATTTCACCTCAACACAACTAGAATGTTTCACACTTTAAATATATCACTCTAGACAGCTGCCACCCCCTCTTCACACTGTTTACCCAAGTTCAATCAAAAAGGACTAGGACCCCTTTCTTCTCTGTGCAGACAGTTTACTGAGCTCGCTCTCCTTTCAGCACACTCAATGGAAACGTGGGAGTCGGTCACTGAAAGAGGCCCACATTGATCTGCTAATTTTGACCCCTAATTGCATATTTATGACATTGATAAAACCCTGAGGTGGCTTTTGTTTTTCCTGCCCACAGTGTATCCAATCATCCTGTCGTTCCTCTCTTACTGTGGGTAGCTTCTTCAGTACAGAGGAGGGAGGGGCTAGACACAGGGGCCTGTGTCTTTGGTCTGCCCACTCAATGTGAACCACACAGCCTATCTGCTCTGCCTTCTGTCCTGTTCTTGCTTTTTGTTGTCAGTGAATATGCACTATCTGCTACAGTAGTGTTACTGACATCCGAGGTATAGGTCTCTCGGCCGGTCTATACTAAATTACAGACCAACTGCTTTTCCCTAAAACTGCAGAAATGTAGTGATTTGTGAAGAAATCTTCCTTATTCACATTTATGAAAAAAGGAATAACTTTCACGGTCATTGAAGTTTCTTTCTTCACTGAAGATAATCACTGTTACGTAACCTGTCCTTATATCTGGAGTCTGAGACGTTTTCCTCTTGAGCCAGCATAATGAAAAGACCTTGATGAAATTGATTCAGCAGAAAATAAGCCTTAATACATAAGCCTCTGGTGTCCTGGTGCTGTAGGGTTCAGGGGTGTGTAAGGAGAACCTTGATACCTGAGTTTGTGTATTCTCCAGCGGGTCATTTGAGCTCAGTATGATTTCAAACAAGAACTCTTTCAGGGAAAGTTAGGGATAATGTGAAATATGTTTCAATAACATCAACATAAGTTACAGCTATTTGCATTGATTTTCAGGAGGCGCTCTACTTGACATGATCGTACTGATATTATTCCAGGACATTACAGTGAAACCATGAGGAAGTATAAAAGGTTAAATGAAGATCAGGCAATGAAAGCCTAGCTACCAGCATGCACAGCTAAATGAGACATTACTGTAAAAAATATCTGGTTGTTTTTACGGTAACTTACTGGCAGAGAGTTACATGTAAGTTACTGTAAAAGAGGTACTGTATGTACTTTACAGTAATGTACTGTTAAACATTTATTCTGAATTTACAGTAATATGCTGTACTTTTTTTTACAGTAACTTACAGGTAACTGGATGCCAGCAAGTTACATTGTACAGTGACACAGTGTCACATACAACACAGTAACACTACACAGTGCATCATAAAGGATGTCTGAGTTTCTCATTAGCTTTATTGAGTGCTTTTGATAAGGATCAGTGCAGTTTTCAGTGTTGTTATTGCCGGTGTGATGTATGAATAAATTAAATCATGATTTAATTGTATTGTGAAGAGGTAAAAAAAAAATCAGCTCAGTCCCTCTTAGAACTCATAGAAATGTGACACCTTCAAAATGATTCACTGTTCATTCATCTCTGACTTACAACAAATTACTTTGGTGTATTGTTGTTTTAGTTGTCTCCTCTCCTGTCCCCAAAGGTGTTCTGAGAAGGCTATATATCTCATGTAATCATTTGTACTAGATGTCTCCACGGGAGACAAAATACTCCTTAGATTTGGGGAAAGAATGACGGGTTACACAGAAGAGAGAGAGAGAGAGAGAGGTCTCCAGACACAATGCTTTCTGGTGTATCAAAATGATACCTGTTATCTGACTTCAAGACAGCTTTTATATGGTATAGCCCATGACTATATGTATAAATCATAATATAGACATACTAATTGTCATGATTTTCCACTGTATGTGAGTGAGTCCGTCTATTTCTGTGATGTCTGATTGAATATAGATTGGATTATCATTTTTCCATCTCAGTAGTCTGAAAGTGATGGTTTCCAATGAAAGCGTAAAAAAAGTGGATGGAATTGTCACACGGTATCAGAGTTCATCTCGTCTGTTTTTTTAGCCTACAGTTATTTTTATCTAGTTCTTCCAGGCTAGACTGTCTGTGGCTCATATTCAATACCAAACAATCTGTTGTCTCCTTGTCTGATCTCTCTCTCTATATATATATATATCTTTCTCTCTCTTCTGCCTCTCTTCCTCAGTGAAAAAAGCAGGATCCTCCCATCACAGATCTCTTATCATACCACCTCCTCCCCTGAAGGGATGGGAAGATCTGATTCTGTGTTGATGTAGTCGGGACAACTTTGTCCTGCAGAAAGTACATATACCCCAGCTCAAACCCATAATGTGTCTCTCCCTTTTGAACTTTTCAACTGACGTAAAAATACAGATAATGTGTTGAACAACAGTGGCAGTACTGAAGGGACTTGGATGTATAGCAAATAAATTGTCTGGGAGTGGAGAGAAGAGAGGGAGGGAAAACAGAAAGAGGGAAGAGAAGAGCGGGAGGGAAAACAGAGAAAAGGGAAAAGAATAGAGGGGGTGAGAACTGAGAGAAGAGCGAAGAGAAGAGAAGGGGAGAGAACTGAGAGAAGAGCGAAGAGAAGAGAGGAGACACTAGACAAAGCTTCAAAGAACCTCTCATGAGAAGGCAATCAAACAAGGAGAGCCAAGCTTATTATCTTTGTCTCTAATGAGCGTTGTCACCTTCACAATGGAACAAAGGCCAGTACAGACTGATACTCTGTGCATCAAACTCACCTGCTTCATTTCTGTCTGTGCCGGGGGTAGCAAGGCCCTCGAACGGTCTGCAATTTTCTGAAGAGACACAAGAAGAGAGAGCGAGCACAAGAGCATGAGAGAAGCATTTAGTTCATATTGTAAAACATACTGTATATTGCAGCCGTGTTGCAAATCAGCTCTTTATTTTTCATGTCACAAGGTCACCATTCTCTATAGAACAACACCCCACTAAACAGATGAGAAGACATGAGGCAATGCAAAGGAACCTTTTGCAGATCTCCATAGCGTTGAACCGACTCTGAGAGTTCTGTCTTAAGTCTAGTCAGGCGAAGACGATCTTGCTGTGAAAACAAGAAAAGAAGAACGAAGATTAGTGACAATTATCTTAATTTATGTCTCTGCTTCTGTGTATTTAATTAGATACAAAGTCTGGAAAAATAGATGAAAAAACCCCTTTAACCCGTGTAGAGCCAGTGATGATGTCAGAGAGTTGTTTGATGAGTTGACTGGTGCTGGTGATGACTTTGTTGGTTTGCTGCTGTGTAGAATGTCTGGAATTGAAGAGAAAGAGAGCCAGAGAGAATGACATAGAGAAAGAAAGAGTGAAAGAGAAAGCGAGTGAGATAAAGAGGGAGAGAGTGCCAGAGAGAGAAGACGAAAAGACAAAGCGATATGCACATAGTCTTTAGCTTCTAAGGTGGTATGAGTGAGGTTATTCTCGGGGTCGTGAACTCTGGAGGACGTGGCAGGACATGGCAGCTTTTATCCCCTGGCGCTGGATTCTAGAACGGACAGTGTGCCTTCTGGGCTGGCCAGGGCGATGGGAACTCTGAGTTCAACCAATTAAGTGAATCAATATTAACGACAGTCTGACAGAGCAGAGGTAGGGACAGGTCCTGTACACTGGCACAGTGAGGGACGCAGGGCGCTGGGTGTTCTTTCTCTGCCAGGGGAAGAACAAAGAGGAGCCACCCAGGCTTTCACCATTAAAAAAAACAGCAGCTTACAAACTACAGTGCTACCCAGTGGTGGGAGGATGGAGGCGCACTCATTATGGCTATAGCTTTCAGCCAAGGACAATATGGATTTTTATGTTGAACGAATGAACCCCCAATTATTGTCTACAAACACATTTATTATCAAATAGTGGCATACGTGTGGATGGCGATTCAATCAATAAGTATCATTTTAAACAATTCCACTTACAGTCTGCCACTCATGGTTTATTTGGCCAAACAGTACATTGTGAAGACAACACAAAAAGATAGATGCCTTCAGTAAGTTTACTGATTTCAGACACTATTGTGATTATGGAAATCATATTAAAATCTCTGATAGACAATAGTCACATTTGCATGCACAAAAACATTTTCTTGCACTAATATCAATACTGACTGCCTGTAGCTTTTCACATTTATTTTCAACGTCTCCTCCCACACACTCCTTTACTGAAGCATCTCTGGGTCGTTCCATGAGACTAGTGACTTTTGCGTCCCTTTGATATTATAAGTAGAAATTGTGCACCAATATTGAATTTTAAACGCCTGTTATATTAAATGAAGTTCCCTTTAATACAGACCACATGAAAAATGCAACAAATCTCTTCTAGGAACATTGCAAAAAAAAATCTCCAAGTTTTCACCATCATTGTAAGTCCCTAGTTATTGTCATTTCTGAAGACGATTATTTATTTCATGTGATTAGTGATTTCTTTAAGTCTGTCCCTCATTTTATGTTCAACCCTGTTTGGTGAAATGAACTCTTGTTTTAATATGGTGAAACTATTCCTTTAAAAAGTTGATTTAAAAAAATATATATATATATACACATCATAGACTAAAACCATGTGAGCTTGTTTGACTCTTTTGGCCATTTTCTGGTGTTTTATGGTGGAAAACTGAGCATAACACATCATCCCTGTTACCCATAGATAGGCAGGCTAGAAATGTTTTAGCAACTACCTTTTTTTATGAAATTTGGATTAAATTGCCACTCCCTGTTGCACACAACCAGCTTCCGTTCTCCCTGTCAAGAGGAGATTCATGGCTGATTTAAGATTAAATCGTCAACCCTGTTATGGTCAATGCTGTTACAGTCAACCCTGTTACAGTCAACCCTGTTATTTTATTTGGCACTGAATTGGCACTTACTATAGTCATTTTTTAATTGTATCTCTGTTTTTTTATGAAGTTGGAAATGTGCTCTTTATCTAAGTGTAGCAGTAATGTTTCTGGATGAGGTTTGGTTTGTTGTTTTTAAGTTTAGGTGAGGGCTGAGGCTAGTGATATTGTGTTGAGGCAACCTGGTGGATGAAACTGAACTGGTTGAAATTAAACTGTGTCTGTGAGCTCTTATGACCTTAGAAATCTGGTTGGATAATACTATTCAAGACTGTGTTGATAATCTTAGGCACAGCCAAATAAGCAGTCTGTCTCAACAGAACCCTGCTTGCCCAGAGGCAGCATTAAACATGGGGGACATCAGGACAGCACCTCCTCTCTCTCACACACTATCCTTCAGACAACTAGTCGCAAGTCTCCCTGTGCGCCCTCTCTCTCTCCCTCTCTCTCTCTCTCTCTCTTCACTCTCCATCCCTCTCTCACTGTCTCTCTCTCTCTCCCTCTCCACGCTCCACCTCTCTCCCACTCTTTCTTTGTCTCTCCATCTCTCTCTCACTGGGGCTGATCAGCCACAAAGGAATACAAAGCAGAGCACAAAGGAGATGACTGATTGCAATTCACATTATATTTTTACATACTTTTCTGCTGCTGAGTCCCTACTCTTGAGATCTTTGTGGGGGCGCAAGTGACTAACAGATCTCGATAGCTTTGTAATGTGATACGTCAGAAGAGTGTGAGAGGGTCCTCTAGAGTGGGCGATGTGAACCAAGAGTTTGGCACAACATACTGCTCGGTACAGTGGCATAAACCTACACAGATGATCCATAGAAACTCTAGAACAGGTGCAAAATGACTCATAGATGATCCACAGGAATTCATTAAAACAGGTCATAACGGATTCTTATGTTTAGTACATGAAGCATTGGAAGATGTTGATGATAATGTTGATAAGTGGTGTGTTCTATGCACACATTTGACATGTTTTTTGTTGCATGGTTTTAAGTTAAAACCATTGAAGTACAGGTTATCCCAATTCATGTCATACAGTGAATACCCTGTAGGCCTGAGGACAACAGAATTAGGATATTCACCTCCTGTGTATTAACTCATTACATGCCTGCAGTTTCAAAGGCACAGTCCTTCTCCACATAGATCAGTCATGTTGTTCCTGTTGTGGCGTGATGGTGCATGAACTAGCCGTGAGTTTACCGTAATCCTCCGGATGTCTGAGAAGTCTTTGACTGAAACGTTAAACGATGACACATCAGCCAGAGGTTTAGCCATTTTATTAATCCCTTTGGTTCCTGTGTGTGTGTGTGTGTGTGTGTGTGATTGTGGGTGTGTGTGTATGTGTGTGTGCGTTTGTGTGTGTGGCATGTTTCCTTTACCCACCTAAGATACAACAGAAGGTCACATTCAAGCTTATTAGTGACAGTATGCAGGTGGATTTAAATACAAGCACTTAGAGCACACTTTTGATCCAGCATGGTGAACCAACTCCAACTTTCAGCTGCATCAGGGTCATATGATTGACTAGATATTTTTCAAGTACCTCATCCAGCCCACAGTTACGGACTCTAATTAACCAAGGATAGAGTATCTGCTCCGCCCACCCATTTAACAGCAGCTTTTACATGTGTTCTAGTACAACCGGTCTTGCATGAATGGGGGAAGTAAAGCAGTATTCATCTCCTGCACAACATTATGAATGGCTGTTTTCATGAGTGGTTTGAATGTATCACTGGCAGATACAGTATGACCTTGCTGAGGCAATGCAGAGTGACAGAGACACAGCAGGATAAGTCATACACCAACAACACAGAGGTCATACTTTCTCTGGCTTTAGGAGCCATACTTGTAGCTCAACTTATTTCTCCCCTCAGAAGCTAGCGTGACTGTACTTTTGCTTGGCCTTCAACCTCGAGATATCTCTCTCTCTCTCTCTCTCTCTCACTCTTTCTCTCTCTCTCTGAAAAATACAGGAAGTCTATTTTCCCACTGTTTTCCACTAGGTTGGCTTGGTTCTTCCCACAGTGGCCAGAGAATTACAGTGACATGGCCCTTGTTCTGAGTTCACTAATACACTGAGGACTGTCTGTCTGTCTATTTTTCCCCCTTATTTCCTCTCTCCAGATTTAGATCAATATTTGAGGACTAGGGTGGGGAGGTATGGAGAAGGTCTCTCTAGCAGTATTTATCCCTGGGTCTCTAAAGGGAGCACCAGGACAGAATGTACTGTACATCATACCTGGGTTCAAATAATATTCAGAATCCTACCTTTAGTGTTTGATTTAGCCCAGCGTTTCCCAAACTTGGTCCTGGGGACCACAGGGGGTGCATGTTCAGTTTTTTGCCCTAACACTCCACAGCTGATTCAAATAATCAAAGCTTGATTATGAGGTCATTATTTGAATCAGCCGTGTAGTGCTAGTGCAACAAACTAGATGTGCACCCCTTGGGGTCTCCAAGACCGAGTTTTGGAAACACTGCTTTAGACTGTCTGGCGAACTACATGGGCAGAGTTTGTAATTGTGCGATTATTTCATTGTTCCCATTGCGCCACATAAACTCAGTCAAGCCCTGATAAAGTATCTGAAATGAATTAAAATAGTACTTGATCCCAGGTCTGCTGTCCTGTGCAGTATGTTGTGTCCAAGCTAGGCTGGAGGGGAGCACCAGGCTCGGAGGCTAAGCCCAGCCTGCACAGACAGCACCAGACACTAAATCAATGTTCTTATTGCACATCTCCACAACACGGTCTAGGGAGATTTGGTGAATTTAGACAGTATTTGTTCAAGGCCTCTCACGCAGGCATGCATGCAGGCACCACAGCAGTTGTATATAGTTTCTTCTTCATCCCTCCTTCAAGCATTGTCTATCGCTCTCTCTCTCTATATCTTGTGATTTCATTAAATTAATTGTTCCATAGTGCTGTCTTTAAAAAACTAAATAGAGTATGGTCATATTGACTCAATTAAACCCATGTAGCATGGTAGAAAACAAATTACTTTTGGGGCAAAAATGAATTATGTTTCTAAATATTAGCACAGGGCTAATTTAGCATATGGTCTGCACAGTAGGTTTTTTTCATCAACAAATGGAAGCATATTTGACATGTTTGTTTTATCAATAATAGATTTTACAGTACATTAGTTTTGTGGATTTTGTAATAGATGTGAATTTAGCAGAATATTTCTTGATGGTTAAAAGGCAGTATAGTATGGTAGTACTGTGCAGTTATGTGTTGAGGTTGTTTATAGGAACATCAGTGTGTCTGATGTAACACTATTTAATATCCCATCAAAAATGTCATCATATCATTTTATAGCACCATGAAACAACATAGGGGTTATTTCCTAAAAGGTTCCAAGTTAACTCCATGATACATGTGGATCTGTCTCTGCAAGATAAAAGCCCTGGGTAGATACAGTAATTGACGTAACGTTTCCTACAGTATCCATCTATAGCTCCAGTGTATGTACTTTAATGTACTGTACTGTGTGAGGGCTTTGCTGTGGGGAGCCCGTGGCAGAAGTTATGCCTTATGGCTGGTTGAGGAGAGGTTCTTTGAGGCCCTCTGTGGCAGTTGGCCTTCTGTCTGTCTGTCAGAGCAGAGTCTGTTGCCTCCTCTGTTCTCTTCTATTTCCTCTCTCCTCTCCTCCCTCTCTCCTCTCCTTCATCTTGCCTCTCCTCCTTCTTCTTCTCCCTCTCTTCTCCCCATCTCCTCTCCCTCTCCTCTCCGCTCCCTCTCCTCTCCTCTAAACAGTGTCCTCGTCCTCTGGTGGGTTACGGACGAGTTGCCACCGAATGCACTAACAAAGACAATGACACTCAGAGGGTGGGAGCGATTAATCCACTTAGACTTTTGCTGTGTGCATTTCCACGATTACAAGGACGGGTCCAATTCTATTAACCGTGAGATTGTGGTTGTAGCCGGGAGTAGAGAGGTAGACCATGGGTGCAGATGGTCGATTAACATTCTTAACCAGAGGCAGGGCGTTTGTGTGTACTGTAAAATATGCCCACCATTACAAAAGTAGACGAAGACAATCTCCTCTCGTGAAAATTACTACAGTTACGGTAGTTGCTGGAAGTGGCAGTGAGTAGCCGTGAGTATGCGGCATCCACTCAGCATGAAAATAATCAAAATCGTACCGCACCATTCAACCATTAAACTGTACCATTCAACCATTCAACTGCACCATTCAACCATTCAACTGTACCATTCAACCATTCAACTGCACCATTCAACCATTCAACTGTACCATTCAACCATTCA
Organism: Salvelinus alpinus; assembly: GCF_045679555.1. Taxonomy (NCBI): domain Eukaryota; kingdom Metazoa; phylum Chordata; class Actinopteri; order Salmoniformes; family Salmonidae; genus Salvelinus; species Salvelinus alpinus. Next base: position 39,178,768 of record NC_092089.1, on the reverse strand, counting down.
ACTGTACCATTCAACCATTCAACTGCACCATTCAACCATTCAACCATTCAACTGTACCATTCAACAATTCAATTGCACCATTCAAACATTCAACAGTACCAGACGAGCTAAATTACTACTATGCTTGCTTCGAGGCAAGCAACACAGGCATGCATGAGAGCATCAGCTGTTCCGGATGACTTTGTGATCATGCTCTCCGTAGCCGACGTGAGTAAGACCTTTCAACAGGTCAACATACACAAGGCTACGGGGCCAGAGGGATTACCAGGTCGTGTGCTCCGGGTATGTGCTGACCAACTGGCAGGTGTCTTCACTAACATTTTCAACATGTCCCTGATTGAGTCTGTAATACCAACATGTTTCAAGCAGACCACCATAATCCTTGTGCCCAATTTTACTAAGGCAACCTGCCTAAATGACTACAGACCCGTAGCACTCACGTCCGTAGCCATGAAGGGCTTTGAAAGGCTGCTAATGGCTCACATCAACACCATTATCCCAGAAACCCTAGACTCACTCCAATTTGCATACCGCCCAAACAGATCCACAGATAATGCTATCTGTACTGCACTCCACACTGCCCTTTCCCACCTGTACAAAAGGAACACCTACATGAGAATGCTATTCATTGACTACAGCTCAGCGTTCAACACCATAGTATCCTCAAAGCTCATCACTAAGCTAAGGATCCTGGGACTAAACACCTCCCTCTGCCTTTGGATCCTGGACTTCCTGATGGGCCGCCCCCAGGTGGTGAGGGTAGGTAGCAACACATCTGCCACGCTGATCCTCAACACTGGAGCTCCACAGGGGAGCGTGCTCAGTCCCCTCCTGTACTCCCTGTTCACCCACGACTGCATGGCCAGGCACGACTCCAGCACCATCACTAAGTTTGCAGACGACACAACAGTGGTAGGGCTGATCACCGACAACAACGAGACAAATCAAATCAAATCAAATCAAGTTTATTTTATATAGCCCTTCGTACATCAGCTAATATCTCGAAGTGCTGTACAGAAACCCAGCCTAAAACCCCAAACAGCAAGCAATGCAGGTGTAGAAGCACGGTGGCTAGGAAAAACTCCCTAGAAAGGCCAAAACCTAGGAAGAAACCTAGAGAGGAACCAGGCTATGAGGGGTGGCCAGTCCTCTTCTGGCTGTGCCGGGTGGAGATTATAACAGAACTATGCCAAGATGTTCAAAATATTCATAAGTGACAAGCATGGTCAAATAATAATCATGAATAATTTTCAGTTGGCTTTTCATAGCCGATCATTAAGAGTTGAAAATAGCAGGTCTGGGACAGGTGGCGGTTCCATAACCGCAGGCAGAACAGTTGAAACTGGAATAGCAGCAAGGCCAGGTGGACTGGGGACAGCAAGGAGTCATCATGCCCGGTAGTCCTGACGTATGGTCCTAGGGCTCAGGTCCTCCGAGAGAGAGAAAGAAAGAGAGAATTTGAGAGAGAGCCTATAGGGAGGAGGTCAGAGACCTGGCCGGGTGGTGCTAGAAAAACAACCTATCCCTCAACGTAACCAAGAATAAGGAGATGGTTGTGGACTACAGGAAAAGGAGGACCGAGCACGCCCCCATTCTCATTGACGGGGCTGTAGTGGAGCAGGTTGAGAGCTTCAAGTCCCTTGGTGTCCACATCACCAACAAACTAGAATGGTCCAAACACCAAGACAGTCGTGAAGAGGGCACGACAAAGCCTATTCCCCTTCAGGAAACTAAAAAGATTTGGCATGGGTCCTGAGATCCTCAAAAGGTTCTACAGCTGCAACATTGAGAGCATCCTGACTGGTTGCATCACTGCCTGGTACGGCAATTGCTCTGCCTCTGACCGCAAGGCACTACAGAGGGTAGTGCGTACGGCCCAGTACATCACTGGGGCTAAGCTGCCTGCCACCCAGGACCTCTACACCAGGCGGTGTCAGAGGAAGACCCTAAAAATTGTCAAAAACCCCAGCCACCCCAGTCATAGACTGTTCTCTCTACAACTGCATGGCAAGCGGTACCGGAGTGCCAAGTCTAGGACAAAAAGGCTTCTCAGCAGTTTTTACCCCAAGCCATAAGACTCCTGAACAGGTAATTAGATGGCTACCCGGACTATTTGCATTGTGTGCCCCCCCTAACCCTCCCCAACCCCTCTTTTTACGCTGCTGCTACTCTCTGTTTATAATATATGCATAGTCACTTTAACTATACATTCATGTACATACTACCTCAATTGTGCTGACCAACCAGTGCTCCCGCACATTGGCTAACCGGGCTATCTGCATTGTGTCCCGCCACCCGCCAACGCCTCTTTTACGCTACTGCTACTCTCTGTTCATCATATATGCATAGTCACTTTAACCATATCTACATGTACATACTACCTCAATCAGCCTGACTAACCGGTGTCTGTATGTAGCCTCGCTACTTTTATAGCCTCGCTACTGTATATAGCCTGTCTTTTTACTGTTGTTTTATTTCTTTACTTACATATTGTTCACCTAACACCTTTTTTGCACTATTGGTTAGAGCCTGTAAGTAAGAATATCACTGTATCACCTGTTGTATTCGGCGCACGTGACAAATAAACTTTGATTTGATTTTACTTGACCATTCCACTGCACCATTCAAACATTAAATTGTACCATTCAACCATTTAACTGCACCATTCAACCATTCAACTGTACCATTCAACCATTCAACTGCACCATTCAAACATTCAACTGTACCATTCAAACATTCAACTGTACCATTCAAACATTCAACTGTACCATTCAACCATTCAACTGTACCATTCAACAATTCAATTGCACCATTCAACCATTCAACTGCACCATTCAACCGCACCATTCAACCATTCAACTGTACCATTCAACCATTCAACTGTACCATTCAACCATTCAACTGCACCATTCAAACATTCAACTGTACCATTCAAACATTCAACTGTACCATTCAAACATTCAACTGTACCGTTCAACCATTCAACTGTACCATTCAACAATTCAATTGCACCATTCAACCATTCAACTGCACCATTCAACCGCACCATTCAAACATTCATCTGTACCATTCAACCATTCAACTGTACCATTCAAACATTCAACTGTACCATTCAACCATTCAACTGCACCATTCAACCGCACCATTCAACCATTCAACCGCACCATTCAACCATTCAACTGCACCATTCAACCACTCAACTATACCATTCAACAATTCAACTGCACCATTCAACCATTCAACTGTACCATTCAACCATTTGACTGTACCATTCAACCATTTGACTGTACCATTCAACCATTCAACTGTACCATTCAACCATTTGACTGTACCATTCAACCATTTGACTGTACCATTCAACCATTCAATTGTACCATTCAACCATTTGACTGTACCATTCAACCATTCAACTGTACCATTCAACCATTTGACTGTAGCATTCAACCATTCAACTGTACCATTCAAAAATTCAACTGTAGCATTCAACCATTCAACTGTACCATTCAACTGTACACTTCAACCATTCAACTGTAGCATTCCACCATTCAACTGTACAATTCAACCAATCAACTGTACCATTCAACTGGAGCATTCAACCATTCAACTGTACATATCAACCATTCAAGTGTACCATTCAACCATTCAACTGTACCATTCAACCATTCGACTGTAGCATTCAACCATTCAACTGTACCATTCAACCATTCAACTGTAGCATTCAACCATTCAACTGTACCATTCAACCATTTGACTGTACCATTCAACCATTTGACTGTACCATTCAACCATTCAATTGTACCATTCAACCATTTGACTGTACCATTCAACCATTCAACTGTACCATTCAACCATTTGACTGTAGCATTACACCATTCAACTGTACCATTCAAAAATTCAACTGTAGCATTCAACCATTCAACTGTACCATTCAACTGTACACTTCAACCATTCAACTGTAGCATTCCACCATTCAACTGTACAATTCAACCAATCAACTGTACCATTCAACTGGAGCATTCAACCATTCAACTGTACATATCAACCATTCAACTGTACCATTCAACCATTCAACTGTACCATTCAACCATTCGACTGTAGCATTCAACCATTCAACTGTACCATTCAACCATTCAACTGTACCATTCAACCATTCAATTGTAGCATTCAACCATTCGACTGTACCATTCAACCATTCAACTGTACCATTCAACCATTCGACTGTAGCATTCAACCATTCAACTGTACCATTCAACCATTCCACTGTACCATTCAACCGTTCAACTGTAGCATTCAACCATTCAACTGCACCATTCAACGGTTCAACTGTACCATTCAACCATTCAACTGTACCATTCAACCATTCCACTGTAGCATTCAACCATTCCACTGTACCATTCAACCATTCCACTGTACCATTCAACCGTTCAACTGTAGCATTCAACCATTCAACTGCACCATTCAACGGTTCAACTGTACCGTTCAACTGTAGCATTCAACCATTCCACTGTACCATTCAACCGTAGCATTCAACCGTTCAACTGTACCATTCAACCAATCAACTGTACCATTCAACTGTACCATTCAACCATTCAACTGTGCCATTCAACCATTCAACTGTACCATTCAACCATTCAACTGTACCATTCAACCATTCAACTGTAGCATTCAACCATTCAACTGTACCATTCAACCATTCAACTGTACCATTCAACCGTTCAACTGTAGCATTCAACCATTTGACTGTAGCATTCAACCATTCAACTGTAGCATTCAACCATTCAACTGTAGCATTCAACCATTCAACTGTACCATTCAACCATTCAACTGTACCATTCAACCATTCAACTGTAGCATTCAACCATTCAACTGTACCATTCAACCGTTCAACTGTACCATTCAAAATTTCAACTGCACCATTCAACCATTTAACTGTACCATTCAACCATTCAACTCTACAATTCAACCATTCAACTGTACAATTCAACCAATCAACTGTACCATTCAACTGTAGCATTCAACCATTCAACTGTACACTTCAACCGTTCAACTGTACCATTCAACCATTCAACTGTACCATTCAACCATTCATTTGTACCATTCAACCATTTGACTGTAGCATTCAACCATTCAACTGTACCATTCAACCATTCAACTGTAGCATTCAACCATTTGATTGTACCATTCAACCATTCGACTGTAGCATTCAACCATTCAACTGTACCATTCAACCATTCAACTGTACCATTCAACCATTCAATTGTAGCATTCAACCATTCGACTGTACCATTCAACCATTCAACTGTACCATTCAACCATTCGACTGTAGCATTCAACCATTCAACTGTACCATTCAACCATTCAACTGTACCATTCAACTGGAGCATTCAACCATTCAACTGTACATATCAACCATTCAACTGTACCATTCAACCATTCAACTGTACCATTCAACCATTCGACTGTAGCATTCAACCATTCAACTGTACCATTCAACCATTCAACTGTACCATTCAACCATTCAATTGTAGCATTCAACCATTCGACTGTACCATTCAACCATTCGACTGTAGCATTCAACCATTCAACTGTACCATTCAACCATTCCACTGTACCATTCAACCGTTCAACTGTAGCATTCAACCATTCAACTGCACCATTCAACGGTTCAACTGTACCATTCAACCATTCAACTGTACCATTCAACCATTCCACTGTAGCATTCAACCATTCCACTGTACCATTCAACCATTCCACTGTACCATTCAACCGTTCAACTGTAGCATTCAACCATTCAACTGCACCATTCAACGGTTCAACTGTACCGTTCAACTGTAGCATTCAACCATTCCACTGTACCATTCAACCGTAGCATTCAACCGTTCAACTGTACCATTCAACCAATCAACTGTACCATTCAACTGTACCATTCAACCATTCAACTGTGCCATTCAACCATTCAACTGTACCATTCAACCATTCAACTGTACCATTCAACCATTCAACTGTAGCATTCAACCATTCAACTGTACCATTCAACCATTCAACTGTACCATTCAACCATTCAACTGTAGCATTCAACCATTCAACTGTACCATTCAACCATTCAACTGTACCATTCAACCGTTCAACTGTAGCATTCAACCATTTGACTGTAGCATTCAACCATTCAACTGTAGCATTCAACCATTCAACTGTAGCATTCAACCATTCAACTGTACCATTCAACCATTCAACTGTACCATTCAACCATTCAACTGTAGCATTCAACCATTCAACTGTACCATTCAACCGTTCAACTGTACCATTCAAAATTTCAACTGCACCATTCAACCATTTAACTGTACCATTCAACCATTCAACTCTACAATTCAACCATTCAACTGTACAATTCAACCAATCAACTGTACCATTCAACTGTAGCATTCAACCATTCAACTGTACACTTCAACCGTTCAACTGTACCATTCAACCATTCAACTGTACCATTCAACCATTCATTTGTACCATTCAACCATTTGACTGTAGCATTCAACCATTCAACTGTACCATTCAACCATTCAACTGTAGCATTCAACCATTTGATTGTACCATTCAACCATTCAACTGTACCATTCAACCATTCAACTGTACCATTCAACCATTCAACTCTACAATTCAACCATTCAACTGTACCATTCAAACATTCAACTGCACCATTCAACCATTTAACTGTACCATTCAACCATTCAACTCTACAATTCAACCATTCAACTGTACCATTCAACCATTCAACTCTACAATTTAATCGTTCAACTGTAGCATTCAACCATTCAACTGTACCATTCAACCATTCAACTGTACCATTCAGCCATTCAACTGTACCATTCAGCCATTCAACTGTACCATTCAACCATTCAACTGTACCATTCAACCGCACCATTCAGCCATTCAACTGTACCATTCAGCCATTCAACTGTACCATTCAGCCATTCAACTGTACCATTCAGCCATTCAACTGTACCATTCAGCCATTCAACTGTACCATTCAATCATTCAACTGTAGCATTCAACCATTTGACTGTACCATTCAAAAATGCAACTGTAGCATTCAACCATTCAACTGTACCATTCAACCATTCAACTGTACCATTCAACCGTTCAACTGTAGCATTCAACCATTTGACTGTAGCATTCAACCATTCAACTGTAGCATTCAACCATTCAACTGTAGCATTCAACCATTCAACTGTACCATTCAACCATTCAACTGTACCATTCAACCATTCAACTGTAGCATTCAACCATTCAACTGTACCATTCAACCGTTCAACTGTACCATTCAAAATTTCAACTGTAGCATTCAACCATTCAACTGTAGCATTCAACCATTCAACTGTACCATTCAACCATTCAACTGTAGCATTCAACCATTCAACTGTACCATTCAAAATTTCAACTGCACCATTCAACCATTTAACTGTACCATTCAACCATTCAACTCTACAATTCAACCATTCAACTCTACAATTCAACCAATCAACTGTACCATTCAACTGTAGCATTCAACCATTCAACTGTACACTTCAACCGTTCAACTGTACCATTCAACCATTCAACTGTACCATTCAACCATTCATTTGTACCATTCAACCATTTGACTGTAGCATTCAACCATTCAACTGTACCATTCAACCATTCAACTGTAGCATTCAACCATTTGATTGTACCATTCAACCATTCAACTGTACCATTCAACCATTCAACTGTACCATTCAACCATTCAACTCTACAATTCAACCATTCAACTGTACCATTCAAACATTCAACTGCACCATTCAACCATTTAACTGTACCATTCAACCATTCAACTGTACCATTCAACCATTCAACTGTACCATTCAACCATTCAACTCTACAATTTAATCGTTCAACTGTAGCATTCAACCATTCAACTGTACCATTCAACCATTCAACTGTACCATTCAGCCATTCAACTGTACCATTCAGCCATTCAACTGTACCATTCAACCATTCAACTGTACCATTCAACCGCACCATTCAGCCATTCAACTGTACCATTCAGCCATTCAACTGTACCATTCAGCCATTCAACTGTACCATTCAGCCATTCAACTGTACCATTCAGCCATTCAACTGTACCATTCAATCATTCAACTGTAGCATTCAACCATTTGACTGTACCATTCAAAAATGCAACTGTAGCATTCAACCATTCAACTGTACCATTCAACCATTCAACTGTACCATTCAACCGTTCAACTGTAGCATTCAACCATTTGACTGTAGCATTCAACCATTCAACTGTAGCATTCAACCATTCAACTGTAGCATTCAACCATTCAACTGTACCATTCAACCATTCAACTGTACCATTCAACCATTCAACTGTAGCATTCAACCATTCAACTGTACCATTCAACCGTTCAACTGTACCATTCAAAATTTCAACTGTAGCATTCAACCATTCAACTGTAGCATTCAACCATTCAACTGTACCATTCAACCATTCAACTGTAGCATTCAACCATTCAACTGTACAATTCAACCAATCAACTGTACCATTCAACTGTAGCATTCAACCATTCAACTGTACACTTCAACCGTTCAACTGTAAGATTCAACCATTCAACTGTACCATTCAACCATTCATTTGTACCATTCAACCATTTGACTGTAGCATTCAACCATTCAACTGTACCATTCAACCATTCAACTGTAGCATTCAACCATTTGATTGTACCATTCAACCATTCAACTGTACCATTCAACCATTCAACTGTACCATTCAACCATTCAACTCTACAATTCAACCATTCAACTGTACCATTCAACCATTCAACTGCACCATTCAACCATTTAACTGTACCATTCAACCATTCAACTCTACAATTCAACCATTCAACTGTACCATTCAACCATTCAACTGTACCATTCAGCCATTCAACCGCACCATTCAGCCATTCAACTGTACCATTCAGCCATTCAACTGTACCATTCAATCATTCAACTGTAGCATTCAACCATTTGACTGTACCATTCAAAAATGCAACTGTAGCATTCAACCATTCAACTGTACCATTCAACCATTCCACTGTACCATTCAACCATTTGACTGTACCATTCAACCATTCAACTGTGCCATTCAACCATTCAACTGTGCCATTCAACTGTGCTATTCAACTGTGCCATCTAACCATCCTTTCAAGACACTAGAATGCATACAACACTGTAACTGTTGTCAGCTGACAAAGAGGGGTCACATCACATGGAAAACCATTTTCTTTCTAGTAATTCAGAGCAGTGAACCCAGATCATTGTCTATAATGGTTCACATCCTACACCAATATTAACGAAAGCAACAGAAAGCAAAAGAATCACACACACATTCAGACAGTGTAGGTTTCCAAGGTGATCATAACAAATTGTTGATAGAATTGATGACATGCCAGGCAGCACAGTGGGGTGTAATGCATTTTAAACACACACAATCATCTCAGATTGGCCACTTTGTCATCAGGCAGGAATTTGGTAATTGCTGGCAGCTCAACTAAAACAAGTAGAATCAATATCAGCTATGAAAGAGGACATTGAAATATAGAGAATATATTCTCTGTTCTGGAGCTACTGGGCTTAATGTGACCCTCGGCATGATTAGAGGACAGACAGGTCAAGCAGCATGAACACTCAGAGGCTATGTATCAGGCTACACTTTAACTGTAGCTAATGCATGGTTGCAGCAGTATGTGATGTCAATAACACAGCAATAAATGGTTTGTGTTCAGACGGTTGGTGAAATTGAGGGAGGAAGCCGTTGATTGACTCGCTTGAGTTGCACACTAATGTGTTGATATGAATATGTAAGTACTAAAATTCTCATGTGTGTTTGTGTGTGAGTGCGCGTGTGTGTGTGTGTGTGTGCAAGTGCGTGTTGTGATTACTCACAGGCTCTGTCGCAGTTCAGCAGTGTCTCTGGACGTTCCCAATGATTGAAGACTCTTCTCTAATGTTACAACTGAGATGGGGAGGAACATATAGCATTGTAAACATCAAAGACGTTCAAGTGCTTTTACAGTACTAACCTCAGCAAAAAAAGAAACGTCCCTTTTTCAGGACCCTGTCTTTCTAAGATAATTAGTAAAAATACAAATAACTTCACAGATCTTCATTGTAAAGGGTTTAAACACTGTTTCCCATGCTTGTTCAATGAACCATAAACAATGAATGAACTTGCACCTGTGGAACGGTCGTTAAAACTTCTTCTTAATAGGGGGCGCTATTTTCACTTTGGGAAAAAATCGTGCCCAGATTAAATGGCCTCGTACTCTGTTCTAGATCATACAATATGCATATTATTATTACTATTGGATAGAAAACACTCTGAAGTTTCTAAAACTGTTTGAATTATATCTGTGAGTAAAACAGAACTCATTTGGCAGCAAACTTCCAAACAGGAAGTGAAAATTCTGAAAATGGGGCTCTGTGTCAGGGCCTGCCTATTCAACTGGCTTATATTTATGGATCTGTATGCACTTCATACGCCTTCCACTAGATGTCAACAGGCAGTAGAATGTTGAATGGGTGTCTAGCTTGATGTGAGACCGAATGAGAGCTTTTGGAGTGACAGGTCCGCTCTTTTGTCAGTATTCAACTGGACACCAGGGAACCTCACATTGTCTTCTGAAATGCGTTCGGTATACACGACGAAATGCTCCGGCTCTGATTTTATTGGATACATATGAGAAAAACATCATAAAGTAGGATTTTCAACCGAGTTTGACCAGTTTATTCGACGTTTATTGGGACTTTTGGAATTTTTCGTTCAATGCGCGAAGAGTTCTTGGACATGTGCCTTCCACATGGCTAGCCAAAGTTGCTAATTCGACAGAAGAAATGGACATTCTAAAACAAAACAACGATTTATTCTGGAACTAGGACTCCTTGCACAACATTCTGATGGAAGATCATCAAAAGTAAGAGAATATTTATGATGTTATTTCGTATTTATGTGGTTTGTGTTGGCTCCAACAAGGCGGAGAATTGTTGGGCGCTGTCTCACAATATTGCTTGCTGTACGTTGTACTAAAGTTATTTTAAAAAGTCTAACACAGTGGTTGCATTAAGAACCAGTGTATCTTTCATTTGCTGTACAACATGTATTTTTTAGTAAAGTTTATGACGAGTTTTTTGGTTAGATTACGTGACTGTCCAAAATATCTCCGGACAATTTGGTGCATCATGGCTACGTATTCACAATGTAAAACCACGATTTGTACCTTTTATGCACATTTTCGAACAAAACATAAATGTATTGTATAACATGATGTTATAAGACTGTCATCTGATGAAGTTGTTCAAGGTTAGTGATACATTTTATCTCTATTTGTGGGTTTTGTGAAAGCTTTGTTGGCGGTGAATAAATGGCGTTGTGTGTTTGGCTATTGTGGTGAGCTAATATAAATATATATTGTGTTTTCGCTGTAAAACATAAAAAAATCGGAAATGATGGCTGGATTCACAAGATGTTTATCTTTCATTTGCTGTATTGGACTTGTGATTTCATGAAATTATATTATATGATATCCCTGTCGCGTTAGGCTAGGCTATGCTAGTCAGCTTTTTTGATGAGGATGATCCTGGATCCGGGAGAGAGAAGCGGTAGAGGTTAAGACACTAACAGCTTACAGATGGTAGGCAATTAAGGTCACAGTTATGAAAACTTAGGACACTAAAGAGGCCTTTCTACTGATTCTGAAAAACACGAAAAGAAAGATGCCCAGGGTCCCTGCTCATCTGTGTGAACGTGCCTCAGGCATGCTGCAAGGAGGCATGAGGACTGCAGATGTGGCCAGGGCAATAATTTGCAATGTCCATACTGTGAGACGCCAAAGACAGCGCTACAGGGAGACAGGATGGACAGCTGATCGTCCTCGCAGTGGCAGACCATGTGTAACAACACCTGCACAGGATCGGTGCATCTGAAAAGCACACTTGCGGGACAGGTACAGGATGACAACAACAACTGCCCGAGTTACACCAGGAACGCATAATCTCTCCATCAGTGCTCAGACTGTCCGCAATAGGGTGAGGGCTTGTAGGCCTGTTGCAAGGCAGGTCATCACCTGACATCACCGGCTACAACGTCGCCTATGGGCACAAACCCACCAGTGCTGGACCAGACAGGACTGGCAAAAAGTGCTGGACTGACGAGTCGCGGTTTTGTCTCACCAGGGGTGATGGTCGGATTCGTGTTTATCGTCGAAGGAATGAGCGTTACACCGAGGCCTGTACTCTGGAGTGGGATCAATTTGGAGGTGGAGGGTCCATCATGGTCTGGGGCCGTGTGTCACAGCATCATCAGACTGAGCTTGTTGTCATTGCAGGCAATCTCAATATGTGCGTTACAGGGAAGACATCCTCCTCCCTCATGTGGTACCCTTCCTGCAGGCTCATCCTGACATGACCCTCCAGCATGACAATGCCACCAGCCATACTGCTCGTTCTGTGCGTGATTTCCTGCAAGACAGGAATGCCAGTGTTCTGCCATGGCCAGCGAAGAGCCCGGATCTCAATCCCATTGAGCACGTCTGGGACCTGAAGGATTGGAGGGTGAGGGCTAGGGCCATTCCCCCCAGAAATGTCCGGGAACTTGCAGGTGCCTTGGTGGAAGATTGGGGTAACATCTAACAGCAAGAACTGGCAAATATGGTGCAGTCCATGAGGAGGAGATGCAGTACTTAACTTCTCTCGGATAGGGGGCAGCATTTTCACGTTTGGATGAAAAGCGTGCCCAGAGTAAACTGCCTCCTACTCAGTCCTAGATGCTATATGCATATTATTATTAGTATTGGATAGAAAACACTCTGAAGTTTCTAAAACTGTTTGAATCATGTCTGTGACTATAACAGAACTTATTTTTCAGGCAAAACCCTGAGGAAAAACCATTCAGATGTTTTGTTTTTGAGGTCACTCTCTTTTCAATGGGTTTCATTGGGAATCGAGATTTCTAAGGGATCTTCCTGCAGTTCCTATCGCTTCCACTGGATGTCAACAGTCTTTAGAAATTGGTTGAGGTTTTTCCTTTGAGAAATGAAGAAGTAGCCATGTTCAGAATGAGGCTCCAGTGAAGTGTACTGTTTGTTAGAGGCGCATGACCAGAAAGCATGCTACACATTGTTTTCCTCTGGTATTGAACACAGATCATCCCCTCTTCAATTTTATCGATTATTTACGTAAAAAAATACCTAAAGTTGTATTACAAAAGTAGTTGAAATGTTTGGACAAAGCTTACAGTTAACTTTTGAGATATTTTGTAGTCACGTTGCGCAAGTTGGAACCAGGGTTTTTCTGGATCAAACGCGCCAAATAAATTGACATTTTGGATATATATCGACGGAATTAATCGAACAAAAGGACCATTTGTGATGTTTATGGGACATATTGGAGTGCCAACAGAAGAAGCTTGTCAAAGGTAAGGCATGAATTATACCTTTATTTCTATGTTTTGTGTCGCGCCGGGAGTGTTGAAATATGATGGTCTGTGATTGTTAGCTGGGGTACTATCCTCAGATAATAGCATTGTTTGCTTTCGCCGTAAAGCATTTTTGAAATCTGACACATTGGCTGGATTCACAACAAGTGTAGCTTTAATTTGGTATATTGAATGTGTGATTTCATGAAAGTTTAATTTTTATAGTAATTTATTTAACTTTAGGTATTTTCTAATTTGGCGCTCTGCATTTTCACTGGATGTTGGCCAGGTGGGACGCTATCGTCCCACATATCCCAGAGAGGTTAATGCAGCTGGTGGCCATACCAGATACTGACTGTTACTTTTGATTTTGACCCCCCCTTTGTTCAGGGACACATTATTCAATTTCTGTTAGTCACATGTCTGTGGAACTTGTTCAGTTTATGTCTCAGTTGTTGAACCTTGTTATGTTCATACAAATATTTACACATGTTAAGTTTGCTGAAAATAAACACAGTTGACAGTGAGAGGACGTTTCTTTTTTTGCTGAGTTTATATCAAAAGTATAACAGAAAAGACACAGTTACACACACACAGACATGTACACACACAAACATATTTACAAGACTCACCATTTGCGTTGATCTGGAAAATGTTGGAGGAGGTCTCTTGAAACACGTCTTGCAGCTCTGAGGAGCTGACCTGTGTTGCTTGGAGAAGAAGACATGATTTTAGTTCGATGGAGCATTATAAAAACACACCAATAACAAGGCAGATATCTTAGATAAAACACAACATTCTGTAAAACACAACAGCCACAGAGCTGTTCTATCATGAAATGTGTTACAGTGAATTTGGGGTTTAGCCTTGTCCAGGACTGTAATCCGGGTCCAGCAACTTTGAACCAAACACCTTAGGTAACTGCTAAATAGCTCGGAGAGAATGTACACTGTTTATCATGTATTTGCCACTTCAGTAATCACGACAGGTAAAACATAAATGTGTATTTTTGTAATAGCAGTGAGCAGGAAGTAATTTGCTGTGAGTCGTGAGTCCAGCTGATGGGTTATGTGGGCAAGACTATTCTCCCTGATCAAAAGGACAGAATGTTACAGAGCAAGAATGCCAGAAAGGCCTGATTGTTGTCAACTGGTGAAGAGCAACAGCAGTAGAACATAGAGGCACACAGAAAACACAGGCCAAGGTCGGACTCTGTCTAATTCTGACCACTAAAGTGACTGTAATTGGAAAGTTATTTTTGGACATTTTTCTCCAACTACTACCAGTAGTGTTTCGGCAGGTGTGAAAATGACAATGGGTGGTGGGGGATTACTGTTTGGAATGAAAAATTACGGGAAAAGAAAGAGGAAGTATGTTGAACCTGCATATTCTATAAGCATTGTTCCATTAAGCTGTGCTCTTTAATCACAACTGAGGCACAGAATAACAACCAGAAAGGTTTGCAGTTCACTGAGACATATGATCGACACGTCTGCATATTATTAAGGGTCATTCACTTGATTTAACTTCTCTGGGATAGGTGGCAGTATTTTCACGTCCGGATGAAAAGCGTGTCCAAAGTAAACGGCCTGCTACTCAGGCCCAGAAGCTAATATATGCATATTATTATATTTGGATAGACAACACTCTGAAGTTTCTAAAACTGTTTGAATCATGTCTGTGAGTATAACAGATCTTATTTGGCAGGCGAAACCCCGAGGTCACTCTCTTTCAATGTTATTTTCATTGGGAATCCAGATTTCTAAGGGATCTTCTTGCAGCTTCTATCGCTTCCACTGGATGTCAACAGTCTTTAGAAATTGGTTGAGGTTTTTCCTTTTAGAAATGAAGAAGTAGCACTGTTCAGAATGAGGCTCGAGGGAAGTGTACTCTTTGTTAGAGGCGCGTGACCTGAAAGCTAGCTACACTTTATTTTCCTCCGGTATTGAACACAGATCATCCAATCTTAAATTTTATCGATTATTTACGTTAAAAAATACCTAAAGTTGTATTACAAAAGTAGTTTGAAATGTTTGGACAAAGCTTACAGGTAACTTATGAGATATTTTGTAGTCACGTTGCGCAAGTTGGAACCTGTGTTTTTCTGGTTCAAACGCGCCAAATAAATTGGCATTTTGGATATATATCGATGGAATTAATCGAACAAAAGGACCATTTGTGATGTTTATGGGACATATTGGAGTGCCAAAAGAAGAAGCTCGCCAAAGGTAAGAAATGAATTATATCTTTATTTCTGCGTTTTGTGTCGCGCCTGGAGGGTTGAAATAGGATTGTCTGTGTTTGTTTACTGGGGTGCTGTCCTCAGATAATAGCATCGTTTGCTTTCGCCGTAAAGCCTTTTTGAAATCTGACATGTTGGCTGGATTCACAACAAGTGTAGCTTTAATTTGGTGTATTGCATGTGTGATTTCATGAAAGTTAAATTTTTATTGTAATTTATTTGAATTTGGCGCTCTGCATTTTCACTGGATGTTGGCCAAGTGGGACGCTAGCGTCCCACATATCCCAGAGAGGTTTCCTGTGGCGGAATAAATATGATTAAGTCAAAAGTACACGCTATATGACAGCAATACATTTTAAAATGGTGTCATTTTTCAGTTCAACGACCATTACTGCCCCTAGTGTGATCTACATACTCCCGCCTTCGACGCGCTTGTCCAGTTCTTCCCATCGTTATGATAAATAGCGGATGCTCAATGTTCATGCTACTTCACATGGAACCACTTAGGTCTGTGTGGAGGAACTCAGAGGGCTAAGTCATCCCTCTCCTCGCATCAGTGACCCAGTGTTTAACACTCTGCTGATGGAGGGATAGAGGGAGAGATGGAAGGATGGAGGACTACAGAAGGGTGACACAAGGTCAGCCAATGACACGGATGGTGAGTGCGATTTCAGGAAGGACATTGATTACTCTGCACCATTCCACCCACTGACCAGTGGCATTACCCTGGTCTCTTTTCTGTCTGTTCATCCTTGTATGACATCTGATTAGGTTTTGTTTGTCTCTGTGAGTATGTGAGTGTTCATGTATGCAGTTTCTGGGTGTAACGTTTCAGACTACACTCGGTTGGGGGCTTAGCTAGTTGGGTTGTAGCGTGTGTGTTAGCGTGTGTGTGAGTGTGTGTGTGTGTGTGTGTGTGCATGCTTATGTGTAATCAGGTCTGCAATGTGTGTGTGTGATGCCTGACCATGCCCGGTTCACGGTCAAAGGAGTTGAATGTGTGTGAGACAGATATCGTGGCAGATATCATCCACTGCAGACAGCTGTGTTACGTAAATACCCCCCTGCTGGTGGGGAAGCGGTAGCACGACGGGATCCCTTCTAAACCCTTTATCTTCCACCACCTGGATCTAGCCTCACTCTCTCTTCAATTATCACACACGCACACACACACACACACACACACACACACACACACACACACACACACACACACACACACACACACACACACACACACACACACACACACACACACACACACACACACACACACACACACACACACACACACACACACACACACACACACACACACACACACACACACACACACACATCAGCATGACATGCAAATACAGTGCCTTTGTAAAGTATTCAGACCCCTTGACTTTTTCCACTTTTTGTTAAATTACAGCCTTATTCTCAAATGGATAAAAACAAATCTCAGCAATCTACACACAATATCCAATAATGACAAAGCGAAAACAGTTATTTTGACATTTTTGCAAATGTATTAAAAATAAAAACAGAAATACCTTATTTACATAAAGTATTCAGACTCTTTGCTATGAGACTCGAAATTGAGCTCTGGTGCATCCTGTTTCCTTTGATCATCCTTGAGATGTTTAACCAACTTGATTGGAGTCTGCCTGTGGTAAATTCAGTTGACTGGACATGATTTGCAAAGGCACACAGCTGTGTATATAAGGTCCCACAGTTGACAGTGCATGTCAGAGCAAACACCAAGCCATGAGGTCGAAGGAATTGTCCGTAGAGCTCCGAGACAGGATTGTGTCGAGGCACAGATCTGGAGAAGGGTACCAAAACAATTCAGCAGCATTGAAGTTTCCAAAGAACACAGTGGCCTCCATCATTCTTAAAGGAGGAAGTTTGGACCATCAAGAGTCTTGCTAGAGCTGGCTGCCCAGCCAAACTGAGCAATTGGAGGAGAATGGCCTTGGTCAGGGAGGTGACCAAGAACCTGATGGTCACTCTGACAGAGCTCAAAAGTCCCTCTGTGGAGATGGGAGAACCTTCCAGAAGGACAACCATCTCTACAGCACTCCACCAATCAGGCCTTTATGGTAGAGTGGCCAGACAGAAGCCACTCCTCATTAAAAGGCACATGACAGCCCATTTGGAGTTTACCAAAAGGCACCTAAAGGACTCAGACCATGAGAAACAAGATTTTATGGTCTGATGAAACCAAGAATGAACTCTTTGGCTTGAATCCCAAGAGTCACGTCTGGAGGAAACCTATCACAATCCCTACGGTTAAGCATGGTGGTGGTAGCATCATGCTGTGGGGCTGTTTGTCAGCGGCAGGGACTGGGAGACTAGTCAGGATCGAGGGAAAGATTAATGGAGCAAAGTACAGAGAGATCCTTGATGAAAACCTTCTCCAGAGCACTCAGGACCTCAGACTGAGGCAAAGGTTCACCTTTCAACAAGACAACGACCCTAAGCACACAGCCAAGATAACGCAGGAGTGGCTTTGGGACAAGTTTCTGAATGTCCTTGAGTAGCCCAGCCAGAGCCCGGACTTGAACTTGATCCAACATCTCTGGAGAGACCTGAAAATAGATGTGCAGCGATGCTCCCCATCCAACCTGACAGAGCTTGAGAGGATCTGTAGAGAAGATTGGGAGAAACTCCCCAAATACAGGTGTGCCAAGCGTCATAACCAAGAAGACTCGAGGCTGTAATCGCTGCCAAAGGTGCTGCAACAAAGTGCTGAGTAAAGGGCCTGAATACTTATGTAAATGTGATATTTATGTTATATTTATTTTATAAATTAGCAAACATTTCTAAAAACCTGTTTTTGCTCTGTCATTATGGGTTATTGTGTGTAGATTGATGAGGATTTTTTTTTGAAAAAGGCTAAAACATTACAAAATGTGTAAAAAGTGAAGGGGTCTGAATACTTTCTGATTGCACTGTATACAAACTTTAAGTCATGAGCAAACTCTCTCCTTCATTTTCGCTCTATTTACCTATCACTATCTCACACGAACGCTTGCACGCACACACGCGTATGCACACACACACACACACACACACACACACACACACACACACACACACACACACACACACACACACACACACACACACACACACACACACACACACACACACACGACAACGACTAGTGGAGGGTACCTGACACAGTCATTACTCTAGTGTCGCCATGTCCCTGCAAGGGGGTCTTGGACTCCTGGCTGCTACACTGGACAGAGTCCTGGCTCTCTGCCTGACAAGCTGGCACAGAAA